>NW_020174042.1:1442439-1473802 GCF_003031525.2 Neophocaena asiaeorientalis asiaeorientalis | reverse complement strand
CAGCCGCTCCGCGGCATGTGGGATCTTCCCGGACCAGGGCATGAACCCGTGTCCCCTGCATCGGCAGGCGGACTCTCAACCAGTGTGCCACCAGGGAAACGCTAGGGTGATTTCTGATTGGCATCACTTGCCACTGAAAGTGCAGGCATCCAAATAGAAGTACAAACTTGAGCAATGGACATTGTTGTGGACTACTAAATGCTTAAGATATCAAACAACTTAGTCTGCTCTACCAGTCTCAGAAGGAAATTAAGACACTGTAGTCATGCCAACCATGCTCCATAGATGGAAACTATAATGTTAAACTAAGGTTTCAGCTCAAAGCTTTATCTGTGGCACAGGGTGTGTGATATTCTGCCTCTGTTAGTAATGAACTTCACCATGAAGTTGCTCATCATATTAGTTTCTGTACACCCCTGAAACATTGGTTTAAAAAAAAAAAGCTTCAGAATAGGGATTTGTAGGAGAATGCCCCCTCTTAAGCACCTTCACAGATTTTTCTGACCAACTTAAGCAAGCATCCTTTTCCCCTTTGCCGTTTTGGAAATAATGATGCCTTGTATGGTAGGATGATACAGTGTTTTTCTTTAAAGCAGAAGTACAAGATGAAAGAATCTTACTGGGAGATAAAGGAATTTGTAGGGAAATTAAATATTTTTTCAACAGTAGCCTTAAGCAGTACTTAAAGTGAAGACAGCACAAGGGTTTTTAAATTTTGACTGAAGGAAGGAAAGGGAACTTTGATGTGGAACGCTCATCTCAATTCCTGCTGGCAGACTCAGACTCGTGTGTGTGTGTGTGTGTGTGTGTGTGTGTGTGTGTGCGCGCGCACGTGTTGGGAGGGAGGGGAGGTCCTGCACACAGTTCAGCCTTCTGTCCCACATCACCTGAAATCCATGGCCTCAATCTCATGTCTTCCCCTAGTGCACTCTTGCAGGGGTCAAACTGAACTGGCTTATAAAAACATAGCTGGAAGTATAGACCCTTATTAGACAGATCCAATGTTGAAGAGGTAAGTTTACTGACAGAAGACAACTTCTCGCTTTATCCCCTGGCCCCTTCTTTTCCCTGTCCACCATGCTTTAGCTCTTTCCAAGTTTTATGTGCTGGTTAATTAGACCTTATATAAAACCTAATTTAATTGATTTTATGATTTTTCAGAAAGTTAGAGTGCCCTCTTGTGGGAATATCAAGTAGTTAATCCAGGTGCTGCCAACCGTCTGATTTTGTGAGTCCATTTCCTAGGTGTGTTGAGCTGGACATGCTCCCCAATTGTGCTTTATTTTTCTTAAACTCATCTTGATGGATTTCACAGCCATAGGTAAATGGGAAGGGGTGGAAATATGTTAGGCAGTAGCCAGTGGTATAGGAATATATTTTCCAAAACAATGTTGATTTCATTTCTTTGTTTTCCTTTTTAAATGTGGTGATGGTGGAAAGTAGGGGAAAGTGTGGTAGGACTCCAGAGCAAGTCAGCATGAAGGCCCCAGATTCAAGAAACTGCTAGGGGTCTTTTAACTCTACTCACAAAGGAAACGCTTATTTGGGCTCTCAAATGCCTCACTGCGGACCTAAACACAGCCCTTCTGGAGATAATTAGCACTCAGGGACTTACACTTGTTTTTTGCTGTTGTTGTTTGTGGCTTTAATTCTTTTAAAAAATTTTTTTTTATTGGGGTACAGTTGATTTACAATGTTGTGTTAGTTTCAGGTGTACAGCAAAGTGGATCTGTTATACATGTACATATATCCACTCTTTTTAGATTCTTTTCCCATATAGGCCATTACAGTGTATTCAGTAGGGATCTCATCATGACAGAGTTGAGAGCCTAACCTAAGTCAGCTGCATAAATCTTTAAAATTCTTTTATTTGGAAGAATTTCAGACATATGCAAAATAGTACATGAGAGGAGAATAATCAACCCCTACTTACCTATCAGTCAGCTTCAAGAATTACCACTCATTACTAATTTTATTTTCGCCATACTTCTTTCCTCCCTCTTCCATTATTTAGAAGAAATCGCAGGCATCATGTCCTCTCATTCATAAGTATTTTAGAAGGTATCTCTAACAGATAAGAACTCCCCTTTAAAAATATAACCACAATATCACCACCCATAAAAATGAACAGAAATTTCTTAATATCATAAAAGATTGAGGTAGTGTTCAAATTTCTCTCATTGTCTCCTTTTTTTAAAAAATAATTTTTTAGAGCAGTTTTAGGTTTACAATAAAATTGAGAGAAATGTATAGAGATTTCCCACATATCCCCTGTTCTCACACATGTGTAGCCTCCCCCATTACCAACACCACTCACCAGAATAGTACTTTTTTTTTAAACAAGGATGAACCTACGTTGACACATCATAATCACCCAAAGTCCATAGTGTTCACTCTTGGTGTTGTGAATTCATGGGTTTGGACAAATGTATAATAACATATCCGTTGTTATAATAGTATCATACAGAATATTTTCACTGCCCTAAAAATCCTCTGTGCTCTGCCTGTTGATGTCCCCACCACCCCCTTGGCAACCGCTAATGTTTTATTGTCTCCATAGTTTTGTTTTTTAGAGAATGTCATAGAGTTGGAATCATACAGTATGTAGCCTTCTCAGCTTTGCTTCTTTCACTTAGCTATATGAAATTAAGAGTCCTCCGTGTATTTTCAAGGCTTGAGAGCTCAGTTCTTTTTGTCACTAAATAATATGCCATTGTCTGGATGTACCACAGTTTATTTAACCATTCACCTACTGGAGGACATCTTCGTTGCTTTCAAGTTTGGCAATTATGAACAAAGTTACTGTAAATATTTGTGTGCAGGTTTTTGTGTTGACGTAAGTTTTCAACTCCTTTGGGTAAATACCAAAGCACAAAATTGTTGGCTTTTATGATAAGGGAATGTTTCATTTTGTAAGAAGCCTCCAAATAGTCTTCCAAAGTAGCTGTGCCATTTTGCATTCCCACCAGCAGTGAATGAGAGTTCCTGTTCCTTCACATCCCTCTCCCACAGCATTTGATGTCAGTGTTCCAAATTTTGGCCATTCTAATAGGTGTGTAGTGGTATTTCATTGTTTTAATTTGCATTTCCCTGATGACATATGACGTGGAGCATCTTTTCATATGCCTACTTGCCATCTGTATATCTCCTTTGGTGAGGTGTCTGTTAAGGTCTTTGGCCAATTTTTAAATTGGGTTGTTTGTTTTCTTATTAAGTTGTTTCTCTTAATCTATAGGTTCTCTCTCTTTCTTTCCTCTCCATATATTTTTGTTTAAGAAACTAAGCTGCGTGTCTAAAGTTTCTACAATATAGATTTGTCTGAATGTATCATTTTGGTGTCATATAAGGAGTTTCTCTCTCCCCTATATTTCCTTTAAATGAGTGGTTAGATTGAGAAACTTGATCAGATTCAAGTTCAATTTTTTGTTTGGCAAGGCTACTTCACAAGGCAGTGAGGCAGTCTTCCACCAGGAGGTGCAGTTGCTCTCTTTTTGGGATGTCAACCTCCAGATAATCAGGGGCATTGATTGATTAATAAACCAACGGTTGCAAAACAGTGATATTCTAACTGCATCCATTCTTCTTTTATTAGGTTTTTATGTTCCTTTAAATAAATTTCCCCTCATCAACTATTTTGTTACTTTAAGATGTTACTTTAAGATATAAAGAGGACAGAAAAATGCTTGAGTTTTCCTGTACTTATCAGTTTTCAAAATAATGAGTTGGTTCCCTAATACTATCAAGAAGTGATCAATAAGTTTTTTAAAAATCATGAAATTATGTATGTGAATGTATTTGATATTTTTCATTCCACTGAAGTCACTATACTTATTGACCAACGTAAGTCTATTGAAGTTCTCTCCTGAATCTTTTTGACATGACGCTACTAGTCTTTAAAAACTTCCCTGCTTTCTGCTAAGACAAGCTGTTCCCGGCTTATTTTATATTTCTTAACTCGAACCTGAAATTAGCTATTTCTCCAAGGTTATGGTTCTCACAGTGTGATCTGGGAGCCCATGGGAGTCCCTGTGATCCTTTCATGGGGTTTGTGAGGTCAAAATTATTTTCATATTAATACTAAGGGCTATTTGCCCTTTTAAACTTTCATTCTCTCACAAATATATACAGAGTTTCCCAAAGGTTACATGATGTGCGATATTATGATTGAATGCAAAAGCAGTTCTAAGAATTCTGCTGTCATTTATTAAGCCAGACATTAAATAGATTTACAAAAATGTAAAACAATTGTACTCTTCTCACTAATTTTTGTTAATAGATACTTTGTTATTTTGAAATGTTTTGATTTCTAATTCAGTCAACATCAATAGATATAGCCCACATAAATAAAAAGTCTTTGGGCCCTCAACAATTTTAAGAATTTAAAGAGATTTGGGGAGCAAAATGTTTTGAGAACTGCTGCTCCAAGGAGTCTTGGTTCCTTTTAATGGAAAATGGTATTTAGAGATCACAATCTAGGAGCTAAAGATGTTCATGGTTACTGGGTTGGCCATAGTTTTTAGGCCATTTCATAGGCAGAGTTAAGATAAAATTATATATTTATTTAAAGATAAAATACATCATGAGTTAATACTGTTTATTCCTGTCCAAATTTAGGACTACAGAGTTTTTACTTAAACTCATACAATTTACATTTGTATCTCCTTTCTCCCACAACAAAAATCCCGGCATAGGGCTTCCCTGGGGGCGCAGTGGTTGAGAGTCCGCCTGCCGATGCAGGGGACACGGGTTCGTGCCCCGGTCCGGGAAGATCCCACATGCCGCGGAGTGGCTAGGCCCGTGAGCCATGGCCGCTGAGCCTGCGCATCCGGAGTCTGTGCTCTGCAGTGAGAGAGGCCACAACAGGGAGAGGCCCGCGTACCGCAAAAATTTTTTTAAAAAAAAAAAAAAAAAAAAAAAAAATCCCGGCATAAATGTTTATTTTCAGTGTCACATTAACAATAGCACCACTACCATCACTACCAACAATATGATCACTTAAAACAGTTTGACTGCTTTCTTTTCTTTTTTTTTAGTTCTTTTTTCTTTGAGGTATATCTCTCTATGGATGTACAGTAATTTGATAGTTTAAAGTTACCTGAAATGGTGTGTGTTTTTTAAAATTATGCCAACAAGCAGATCAGTTAGACCCATGTATTTTTTCTTTTGATTTTTAAAGGCTGCTTTTTATAAATTCAGAGAAGTTTAGGTTCTATCTCTGTCTCTTGTAGCCTACTGCCTTCCTCTCTTCCTCAAGTAACATTTAAAAAAATCAGTAATTTTCCTGTTATTTTTAAACTTTAAGCAAATATATATATATAGTATTACTAGATATAGTATATGTATATATATATACTTATTTAGTATTACTACCACCCTCCCCTTTTTGGATGAAAGGTAGTATACTATATACACTTCTTTCCACAGCTTTTTTCAATTAACAGTATATGTATTCAGGAGCTCACTCCAGTTGTATATAGGGCACTTCATTGCATTATTTTACCATAATTTATTCAAGTAGCCATTTACTGAGGAACTTTGGGAGCAATTTCCAGTATTTTATTACATATGGTGCTGCAGTGAATAGTCTTGCACATACTTTTACCACGATATCTTTAGGACAGAGTTCTAGAAGTGGGATTGCTGGCTCAAAGTGTGAATGTGTATAATTCTGCTAGATATTGAGACTCTTTTTACTTCTGCAGTACAGATGGAGGAACAGACTGACACAGCTGCTCAAGGTCACCTTACCAGTCACTGACAAGTCTGGGGTTTAAGCTTAGATGTAACGGGTCTCCACAGACTCTGTAGGTCACGGGAAGAGGATTTGCAAGATGGGAGAGGCAAAGGAAGAATTTTGCATTTGGAAGTCACATTCACTGAATCACATATTCTCACGCTTCCAACTCCCAGCGCACCAGTTCTTCCTTATCAGAACCTCTAGTCCTCTGAGCTCTCATACTTTCTCTCATTCATCACTTTCCTCCTCATCCGGTAACTGAGGTATCACTGCCGCCACTGGTAATCTGGGCCAGTAAACCCGGAAGGTGTGTGGAGGGCTTTGCGCATGCCCAGCCACTACGCGAGATTGGAGCCACTCGGAGGCAGGACCAGAGTGACGTCATAACGGCGCGCCGCTCCGTGGCGTCCTAGCAAGGTCGCTTTGCAGTGCAAGTGCGCGCGTAGGTGACAAGACCCTGGTTCGGGGGCGCGCCGTATCCTGCTGCCTTGGTATCAGCGGCGACATGTCAGGGTATACGTCCGACGAGAAACTGCGGCTGCAGCAGCTGCGAGAGCTGAGAAGGCGATGGCTGAAGGATCAGGAGCTGAGCCCCCGGGAACCGGTGCTGCCCCCGCGGAGGGTGTGGCCTATGGAGCAATTCTGGAATAAGTTTTTGCAGGACGGGGCCTCCTGGAAGAACGTGGTGAGTGACAGCCCTCTCCCACTCCCACCCTGACTCCCGCCCCGTCGCGGACCCCGGCCTGGCTGCTGGGACGCCTGCTCACTGTAGCCACATTAGGGACTGACTCGCTCTACCCCCGAAAGATTCCCAAGGGAGAATCAGATTCTACCGAGACTTAGGTTTAGCTGGGACGCTCACTGGTCCCAGGAATCATAGGCTGGGAGTCGGGAGTCAGGAGTCAGAGTCCGGAGCTTGTATGGCTTCGGGATGGTCTTGTCCTTTGGCTGTCAGATGTGATGAGAAGGAGGCGAATCTTCGCTTGGGTTTTACAGGACACTGCAGGCTTGCTTCTCTTTTGACTGTGGAGACCTTCCCTCAGAATGATGGCCAAGGATTCACCAGAGTTAAAATTCAATGATTTTAGTATTTGAAGACACTTGTCTGATTTTTGAGGTTGAGATTATAGAGACCAACTAACACTGCACTCGACTACCAGAAGGCACAATGAGCCTCTAACTGGTTATACAGCTCTATGTAATGACCATTAAAGAAGGGGTCCTATTGGTATGCTGAGTGAGTCATATTCAAGAGCCCCCTTTCTTAACCGCTACTACGTACGTTGAACACACGCTTTCACTTAAGAATGCCCTTCCTGGACTTTGCAGAAAGTCACTCACTCAAGTGCTATCTTTATTTTCAGGGTCTCCTGACATTTTCTTGAGGTCGTTAATTAAATCACATCAATTATGAATGATGAATGCTGTATCTCAGAATTCCTTGCAACTTTGGCTAATAATAATGGTAATAATATAAGGAACACTTCGGTGCTTACTTTGTGCCTGGCACTTTGCTGAGGGTTTTACACGTGTTACTTTATTTATTTTTTTACTTCCATAAGGTAGAAACCATTCCTAATCCTCGTTTTAATTATGTGGAAACCGAGACCTGCAGGAATTCAGTGATTTACCTGTGGTCCCAGGGCTAGGAATTGAAGAAGTTCACTTTGAAATCCATGTGTATTTTATTGTGCTACAAAGTCTGGTGCAAATTTTTCTAAGAAAGTGGTATTAGATACTTATTTATGATGGTAAAATTAAACTCTAATTGAACTCTCCTCTCTTCTCACCCTTTGTATCTCTGGCATTACTTAACTGATTTGGCAGCCACTGGTTGAAAGTTGACATCCCACCCGTCAGCCAGTGATGTAAGGAAGTAAATAATCATTTGTTGAAATCTGTCTTAACTTACTTTGAGTTAACTTTTTCTTTCATAATCATATCTGTTACAACACTTAGAATCTAGATTGTCTTTTCCCTGACAGGATAGGTCTGTTTCAGTCAAATTGGCTGCCATGGAAAAGTCCCATTTTTAGATGTCTTTTGCCTTTCTTTTTAAAAATACTGTGTCTGAAGGCATCTCAAAGTGAGCTTGGAACACCCTTATCCCAGTATGTAAAACATTCTTTTTCCAGCATTAGTGCACTCAAGGTTGTCTGCCCTACAGGTAGAATGATACAAGTGGTGTTTATTATGGATATCTGAAATTGATAAATTAGGGAAATGACTTTACCTGAAAATTCTGTAGTTCTGATTACTCTGGTTAAATTGATTAGAATTATTTCATTATTTATGCCATGTTTTATCTTAAACAAACTTATAATAAGGATATTTTTAGAAGTCTTTTAAAAAACATATTTATAAATACAGTACTATAGTTTTGCAAAATGCTGCTTCTCTTAAGCCTCCTTTGCTTTGAACTCTGTAGGTGTCACCTAGCAGGCACTATGTTTAGTAAAAATATTCGGTGTATGAGGTTAGCTACAGACTATATGGAAATACGTAGCATTTAGAGATTTTACAATAATCGTGATTTTTTATATCACTGATGCTTTTTTTTTCTGCCACAAATGTATAAAAAATAAGATATCTATTTTGTGTATGTTTTTTTTCCCCCAGATCTATAAGACGTACCGACACAGTATCTTTGCTTTTACTCATGTACTGATCCCTATCTGGATTATTCATTATTATCTGAAATATCATGTGAATGTAAGTGTGCTTTAAGTATGTATTTTTCAGAATTTATTTTTAATATTGTACAAAATTATTTCCTATGTGGCAATGCCTTACCCGGCTCTATTTAGTGGAACTAATCTGCCACTTATAACTGATTTTGAATTACTTTGAATCCTTTTAGGTAAAAGGTTTAATGAAATTTAGGTAATGTATGGTTTTTCAAAAAGTTGATCTTTATATTAGTTGTTTACAACTTGAATTGCATTTCCTCATGAAACAATGTTTAAATGATCAGAAATGTAGTTGACCTAATAATACTGGTGCAAACTCGGCGTCCTGAGTTGGAAGGGAGAAAATAATTTCTGCTCCTTTTTTTTGAGCACAGATCTGGTATAAGATAAAATTCACAATAGATAAAGGTTATCTTTGTCATCATTTCCTTTTCCTTTGCTCTGTCTGGTTTTTCACAACTTACTTTCTTTAGAATTCAGCATGTCCAAAAGCTTGAATTTTTTTCACTGAAAGATCTTGCATTGAATTGAGTCTGTTGCCATATTTTAAAGGCTAGGGATACCCTGGTGTAGGGTGTTAAATCCCAGGCAGGGTGAGGAAGGAGTGCATTTTGGGGAGTGGCATAGAAGGGAGAGTGGTGGTAGTTGCCCAGCATGGAGTTTTGTAACCCAAAGAGTGAGGAGGGCATTCTTGTACCCAGTGAGGAGGCTTAAATCCTGAGTGGGTTGCTGAGTGGGTAAGGGGGCAGGGAATTGGTGAGTGTACTTGTTTGGAGGGCAGCAGTGTCAGCAACCTGGTGTAAGATATTGGAACCTGAGTGAGGGGAGGAAGACATCAGGAAGGAGTGTGGTTTGGGGCAATGATGGAGTTGGCAACCCAAAGTAAAGTATCAGAAACTGAATGAGGTGAGGAGGTTATTTATACTGGAGTGTGGTGGTGGAGATGACAGGAGATTGGTTATATACAGGAAGGTCGATCAAATGAGAACATATGTTGATGATACTGGAACCCTGAATTCTCATTGTCAGAAAAGGGAGTTATGCATATGGAATACAGGGAGAAAACCTTGTGGTACTGGAATGGAATTGGAAGTATTGGTGTGACTCATGATTTTTAGTATGTATTGATAAATATAGAAATAAATATAGCTGTAAATGCAGATTTACCTAGCTCTGTCCATTGATAGGGCCTGTGAGCATTGCTACCCCATGGTATCAATAACTAGCACATCTAGCAGCTGGGCTTACTTTCTAAATATAGTTTTCCACTGAAAGGATCCAGAGCTCCTTGGAGAAATGGCTGATTCCAGGGCTGGGGCAGGGAAAGTAAAAGATGAGCTTGTGCCAGAAAGTAAAGAACTGTGTTCAAAGAATGATGGAGATGAATCAAAAGGACAGAGTCAGCTTGAAAAGACTCCCACTGGAACAAATTTGAGCAGCAAAATAAATGATAGTAATAGATGAGAGCCAGCTGGATAAATAAAATGCAAATCCATGAGTCCATGCTCATATAAATTAATTAATTAATAAATAGAAGAGAAAGCTTTTTTTTGTACAGTAGAGTAAATAAGAAATGGACAAGAAAAGTCACCATTTGGGAATCATCATAGTAATATTTTATTTAGCCAGGGAACATCAAAAGTTGCTAACATTAATCCCCAAATTCCTACCTTCAACATACTTATTTGTTACAAAGGGAAAAAGAGTAACTTTGTAATGGAGGAAACCTGGCAGACATCATCTTAATCAAGAAATCTAAATTACATTACCAATAATGGGACAGACTGAAATTGTGTACTACTTGATAGGATGCAATAAGAAGAAAACAATATGTTTTGCGATGTTCCTGCCAAAAATGTATAAGCTGAATCTAATTGATGGACTCTTCTGCATAATAATTGGCTTGTTACCTTCAAAAATGTCAAGATCATGAAAGTTAAAGAACCGTGGAAGATTTGTTCCAGATTGAAGAAGACTAAAGGGACTTGTCAACTAAATGTGAACTTGATTCATGGGCACAATCTGCTTCGTCAAAAAAAAAAAAAGAGATGGCATTGGCAGTCAGAACTTTAAACAGCCTACACGATGGATGGAGAACTGGTTATATAAGGGGGGATTTTTTTTTTATAAGGGGGGGATTTTTTGATAACTCCAAACAGTTATGGAGACAAGTGATAAAATTTGAATGGGTTCTTCAGACTAGATAGAAGGTATTAATATATCAATGTTAATTTTCTGATCCTGATGGCTGTATTGTGATTATTTTAAGAATATTGTCCTTATTTGTAGGAAGTACACACTAAAGTAATAAACCAGTCAGCAATTCACTATGAAGTGATTCAGTAAAAAAAAAGTTTGGGACTACCTAACAAATTGTAGCTAATCCAGTTGAGGTTTGCTTTCCTGTAGCCTGATGAAAGGAGAGTGAAACAAATAAGTGGGGTTCTCAGAAAATTCACTCTTATGTCACTTGTTCTCTGTTGACTGTGTGGGTTCTTTAAATTTCTGATTGCTGACAACACCTTTGTTTTCTTCACTAAGATTACCTCTGTTGATCATCAACTGTGGAATGCCTAGTATGTCTTCCTTTATTGCTGTGGAAAGAATATATAAGACGAAATTCCTGACTTCAAGGAGTTTATAATAAAGTTGGAAGATAGGTATGATTTGGGTAAAAGTATGGAGGAGAAAATCTGTTCCAGTTAGAAAAACAAGGAGTTAGTAGTTAGCATGGTCTTGTTTACCGAAGATAGGATTGCCTGGAACTGCGAGTCTCTTGGCTTAGTAGGGTGGAACCAATAAATGGAAGGTCCTGAAAGCTAGGCAGAGGAGGTTGAACTTTGCATGGTAGGCAGTGGGAAGCTTTCCATTTTTAAATAGGAGAGTGAGTTGATAAAGTGATATATTTAAACATAAAAAACATTGATACGTAGGGTGAATTGGAGGGAGGAAAGTATTGACATCAGGCAAATTAGCTGGAGGCTGTTGCAGTTTAGTAGATATTAGTTGATGAGAATCTGGTTAGGGCAGAGATAACAGGAATGAAAAAGTAAAGTGAAGCCAGAAGATACTTTTTCAGGAAGAAATAACTCAAATTAAGTTAAGTTTTATTTTTAAGTATTTATAGGACATATTAATGACCCTAAAAAGGAAAATCTTTTTAAACTTAAAAATCATACATCTAAATCAATTATGCATTTTAACTAGAATCCTAAAACTAATCTTTTAGAATCTCTAATAGCCTGATTATCTTAAACATTACAGATACTCTATATCAGAATATATGGATTGTCCCAGTGTTTTCAGAACTTATTAAATTTGACATTCATCTGTTTATACCCTGGGTTAATTTACCTTGTCATATCTGTATTTAACTAAATATTTCTAGGATTAAAAAAACACTTATCTCCTAAGAGAAGAAAATTTAACAAGCTGAAGTTACTGGGTTGACAATTCAAGACATTAATATGGCTGCTTACCTGAGGGATTCATACTTCTAGGTGATTTTTCCTGAGCCACAGATGGACGTAGTTAAAGGTTTTATGTCAGTAGATATCCCAAAGCCTCTCTTTTACCTTATTCTTTGTCTTGGTTTGGTTAGGCCTGCATCCTCTACTGTTGTACCCAGTTTACTTCAGCTAATACCTTTATGCTTAATTGAACTTAACATTCTCTCTGAAGACATTTCAGTATCTTCTTGCCTCTGGCCACAGTTTTTAGAGACATTTGAATGTCCTCACATTGTATTCTGAGTTTCTCTCCTGCTTTTGGCTCCAATTTGCCTGAGTCTTAAATCATGCCAATAATCTTTTAAATTTTTTGGTGTGGTATCTTGTACAGATGTGTATGCTTAATAAGTACATTTAGCACCTCCTATGTGCAAGGCACTGTTCTTAACACAGAACAGGGATATAGCACTGAACAAGGCAGATTGAGTTCCTGTCTTCATGAAATGTTTAGGGAGACTGGCAATAAGCAGATAAGCAGAGAGGTATATAATGTTATAGGAGGTGATAAGTCTATAGAAGAAAAACTAAGGGTAAAAGACTAGAGAGTGACAGGAACTGCTATTTTTATTAAGCTTCTTTGAGGAAGTGCTATTTGAAAAACACAAATGAAATGAGGATCTGGACCAAACAAGTATTTAGGAGAAGAGCATTTCACGTAGAGGAATCATTAAGCATAAGGGCTCTGAGGCACAAGCAGGCCTAACTGATTGTATTAATACAAAGAAGCCACTGCAGCTACAGTTCAGAGAGAGAGAGAGAGAGAGAGAGGATCAGAGAGGTAGGCAAGGGCCAGATCGTTTCTTAGAGATCACAGCAAGGACTTTGGCTTTTTTTTTGGAAGCATTATGAAACTTTGTGGAGAGGAGGAACAGGAGTGATGCATCTTAAAAGAATCACTCTACTCTGCCTGCAGTGTGGAGAATAGACTTTAGGGAGGGCACGAGCGGAAGCTGGGAGACTAGTAGGTGAAAAAATGATAAAGGCTTGGACAAGGGTAGTAGTACTAGAGGTGGTGAGAAGCAATTAGATTCAGGATAAAATCTCCTCCTGCTGAGGAGTCAGGGTTTTGGGCCTTCGTAAGTAGGAGAGTGAAAATGCCATTTACAGAGATAGGGAACAGTTTGGCACTGAGGGACATTAAGTGTTGGACCTGATTAAGTTTGCAATGCCTGTTTGATCAAGTAGAGATCTTGAGTAAATAATAGGATGTATGAGTCTGGAGCTTAGTGAAAGTTTGGGGCTTAAGTTAAAAATTTGGGATATGAGAAAAAAAAAGGAAAAAAAATTGGTGCCAGCGTTTCTACTGAAAAAAAAATCGGGATATGATCTATTTTATTTTAGAAGAAACTCTAAAACTATAATTAACAGAGCATTACTTTTATTGCAGACAAAACCATATGCCATCGTTGAAAGGAAGCCCAGAATATTCCCAGTAAGTCTTAAAACATCTCTGGTTTTTCTTCTGTTTATTATATTTCTCTTTCCTTTCCCAACTGATCATTAGACTACAATTTTCCTTTCTTCTCACTGAAAGTTTAAATGCCTGTTTTGTATATTCTTAAAAAAAAAAAAAAGAGGAGGAAATAATGTGAGGTAGCAATTACAGTTGAACCTGGGATGTGGGCACATTTCTTTTCACCCTGGCTGTAAAGCTTGTGCGACCTTTGTAGTCCTAAAGTGAATCGAAGGTACGAACAGTTTTTCACTGGTTCCATTTCACGTAGGGTTAAAGACTTAGGGCACTAGCCTGAGCAGACACCTGAGCATTGTAACAGCAACTATATTCCTCTGTTATTATTTCCAAACTATCATTTCCTATGGCAGTTTGACCGTAACGTCTCCATCTGTAAATTTATAATCTGTCAATGTGTGCTTTAAATTTTATGTTATGAATATGTAGGCTATTATCCTAACTTAAAATAAGTCTTCATCATTAAAAGATTACTTATTAGTCCGTTGGTATCTTACTAGCTGTTTGTGAGGTTATTGTTTAGCAGAGTCAAATACATGTTATGTTCTTGTTCCATTTCTAGTCACAGATAATGAACTACCATCAAGCTCTAAGTTATATAATTTTAGAAAACAAAACTTGATGTAGATTCTTGCTTCTATCAAATGACATGGTCACAGTAATCCATTGACGACTGCAACAGAAGGGAATTTTAGGGAGAACTACCAAAATTGGCTAACTCTTCCAATTGGAATTCTGCTTTAGGAAATAGTAGGGGATTTCTTCTGTATTTCATTGTGTATAATTGATGTGTGTCAGGGCCTAGGTAGGCTCAATTATCTTGTTGGTTTCAACAAGTTAGGTAATTTATTTATTCTTCCATTTATACATTTGTTTATTGTTTATTTTGCCATTACTGTTCAAAGGAAAAGAAGGAGGACTCTCTTTAGAAGACCATATAGTGATTCCATAGCATCTCTCCTACTTCTGTATTTTTTGCCACTGTGGTTCTTTCCTGTTTCTGTACCATTGAGAAGCTGCCCCTTTGAAGACCTGAAGAATGCTCATCTGTACATACCTTAGAATAGGATAGACAGTAACAAACAAACCCCCAAATCTCAGTGGTTTAACAAAAGTTTATTTTCTATTGACATCACAGACTAGCATAGGTCAGACAATTATAGTGAGGCCATTGGGACTATGAGGCTCCAAGATCACAGGGAAAGAGAGGGCTGGATGTCTCAGGGGATGATTTTAAGGTCTAAGCTTGGAAGTAGCTTACATCACTTCTCTTCATGTCCTGTCGGCCAGAACTCATTCTCATGATCCCACATGTCTTTGTGCTTTTTTATGTTTCTCAGCCTCCCATACCTGGAGTCTCTGCCACAGTGTATCCTTCTAGTCAACAAATAGCTCTTTGCTTCCTTCTTCCCACACACGTAACACAATTCCCTTTCCTAGAGAGAAACCCCAAGGTCCCATTACATCACTGCAACCTAAGATCTTCAGATGATGTATAGTAATATCCGTCAGGGTTATTCTTGGAGATTCTTCTCTTGGAGATTTGAGGATCAATGGCAAGTAAACTGTATCCCTTGCCTCCCAGCCACGACCATTATTCAACGATGGAATTTGGGCAGCATAGCAGTCACCTGGCTCTGAAACCCCAGTGGTCAAACACTGTAAAGCCTCCTAACCCCTGTGTGTGGGAAGTTACTTGAACAGGAACTGATTTTGCTTCTGGAAGGAACACCTTTGTTCATTGTTCTTCCTGGCCCCTGGCTCAGTCTAGGGCGATTCTTTCTTTTCCATTATCAACCTAGACCACATCTAAAATGAGTACTGGGAAGTATGCCCTCCTTAGGGTTGTACAGCCTTTAAAATCTACCTTCTGCTCACAGAAGGTTGAGGGCCACAGGTTGTTTTAATCAGAAACAGTCACAGGCTTTTCTTGTCTGTATGTTTGGTTTCTTTGACCATCTAGTTCTCACATTTGGCAGGCATGGAAAGAAAAATACTTGGTAGGAGTCTAATCTTTTTGCTTCTAGTCAGTCCCACATGCCAGTATCTGTGGTTTCTATACATAGTTATCAAGTTGTCTCATTTCTTTGTCCTTATTCTACTGCCTCTCTCAACTCAGTTGAGAGGCAGCTATGTGGAAGCCACCAGAAACACACTCTAGTTCAAGGGCTACCTTTGTTTCAGTCTGATCTTTGCCACGGTGCTGGGTCCCTGTTTACTGAGTTTTATTGGGCTTCTGTTTCTCAGAATCTTTTCAGTGTTGTTACTGTTTAGAGATTCAGAAACAATCAATCTGATTTTCTAATATTGCAAGGTCCCGAATTTTTAGATTCTTATTTCTCCTCTCAAATCAGCCACTTCTTACCTGAGCTTATGTTTCTTAAAATACATTACTAAGGCAGCCACTAGTAGTTAAACACATACTATAACGTTTTTTCAGGTACTTCTCCTAGAACCTCAAGTTCATTAGACAGTCTGCTTCTAAGTTATTAGTGCCTTTTGTTTCCATCTTTTAGCCTCCAATGCCAGTGTCCTTGTAGCCCCACTGCTAAGCCAGTGCCATGTGGTTCAGTTTTTATTACAGCAGCATTAGTACCACTTCAAGTTATTAATTTCTGTGTTAGGGTAATGCTAGCTGTGGTAACAAGTTTTCCCCCAAGTATATAATGGCTTAAACATAAAACAAATTTATACAGTCCTGAGCCATACCACGTCAAGGAATGGTAGGTGGTGATGGGGATAATTCTACTCTACTAAGTCAACTCATGGACTATCAGGCTGATGGAACCTGCTGTCTTAAACAGAGAGCTGAAATTAAAGCTAAGTACTTTGCCTAAGATTATACAGCTTGTCAGTGGAGGGTTTCAGGATTCACACTACTTGGTTCTGGCTTTAAAGTCCATGCCCATTCTGCCATACACACTGCATCTAGGTTTGGAAAGACACCTGAACCAGCTGCCCAAGGAAAGTTTGCATTCTGTTTCTAATATCCATTCTGAGCCAAATGGTAAACTGGTGACTACCTAACACATTCAGTTGCTGGGAATACATTACCGCCTTATATTGAAGATGTTTACCTGCAGCTTTCTAGGGCTTCTATTTCTTGGGGCCAAGCAAATAAAGATTATCCTTTTATCACTTTGTAAAGACAACTTTCATGTCCTTTCTAGTCATTTTTGAGTGAAACTTCCCCTATTCTCTCCCTTATACCTTAAGATTTTGAATACTGGTTGCTCATCTTTAGACAGCTTCTATTTTGCCTCTGTCCCTTTAAAGTGTGAATGCCAGAAGTGAACTAGATTTTCCAGATGACCAAATGGAACTGACCAAATGGAACTATCACCCCTGCAGACAAGATTTTTCACTAATGCATCTTTGTTTTTCTAGGGTGATACAATTCTGGAAACTGGAGAAGTAATCCCACCAATGAAAGAATTTCCTGATCAACATCACTGAAGATTACTTTTAAAATTTCAAAGATGTTTGAGCCCAAGTTTGTTGCTACATTACCACACTTACTGAATATATTTTCTGGAAAAGTAACTTTAATAAAGTTTACTCAGATATGTGTTGTCTGTTTCTTCCCAAACTGTATGATTCCCTGTGTACAATTTGAGACTCTATGACTTATCTAACAATAAGTAAAAACTGGACATGCTAAAAAAATGGTATGGGCAATCACCTACTTTTTCTGGCCATTTTTAATTTGGAAAACAGCATGTAGAAAATTATTTAGTCACATGATAGTTTTTTCTTAAACAGTACTTAATCTACTGTGATGTGAAGGTATACAATGTAATGAAATGTTGCAATAAACAAATAAAAGAACAGAAGTTCCACACACTTTTAAAGGCTTTCTGAAGCATTTGAAAAGAAGTATTTTAGAAACTTTAGATTAAAAGGCCTAGATGTAGGTTGCTTTGTTATGTGGGAACATAAAAGACAAATCTCTAAGTATATGAAAAAATAGCATATTAGTGGTTATTATAAAGGACAGTATACAAAAATGAATTTCGAAGCATTTTATTAAAGATTTTACTTTAAATCGAGACACGTGTCAGATAAGCATGAGGTAAAGAATTGTATATGCATGGAATCAAATCCAGAGGAATTACAAATTTTCATTCATCCCGACGATTTTGGGTATTTCTTCCTTAGCTGTCGTCGTGCAGCTACAGTTGATGCATAGATGACGTATCCCCAGGAGAGCAATACGACCGCGAGGAGCAACTAAGAAATGCAAGAGGAGGAGTAAAAGCAAAAACATGTGAGTGGCACTTCCTCCTCCCCTCCATCAAGTTGGTGGGAATTTTAGTGACAAACTCGTATAAATGTGCTTCCGGAAGCGAGTACACCAAGCCGCTCTTACGTAAGAAGCGGAAGAGCGTGTCCTCCCGGAAGAGGCGGAGTCGAGGTGAGGGAGTGAAAGGCTTAATTCAGCAATGGATTTTGGAGTTTCTGGGCGCTGAAAAAATAGCGGGCTTTCACCCGCGGGCCCCAGGAGTCGACTCCGTGGAGCCCCTCCAGGCCCGGGACCTACCGCTGAATAAATCCGTTCCAGGGTGCGGCGACTCACTGGCTTCATGGTAAGGAGACGGCGGTGGTCCGCGGGCACGGGCGGAAGCCGCAGGCCCTAGAGTAACCTCCGGGGCGGTGGCTGCCGGGCGGTGGCGGCCATCTTTCAGCCGGGCGCGAGTGCCCGCCCACTCGCCTTCCGGTGCGTTTCCTCTCGGCTGGGCCGGCCTCTTCCGCCCGGAGCTGTGGGCGGTGTCACGTGACCCTGGGCCAAGCCCGCCTTTCGGGAAGGAGGTGAGAGAAACGAGAAAGTATGTTGGAAGTGTTTTTTGCCACTTAGAAGGATAGGCTTGACGCGTCAGCCGGTCTTCCTTCAGTTCCAGAGCAGTATTAATACGAGATAAGGTACCGTCGTGTGCATTTAAAAGTTTATTTGGAAAAATAATCCACGTTTTAAATGCTACGCCGACGCCTCGTGCTCAAAGAATTAATGTTTTCTCCCGGATCTGTTCCCACAATGTAGGTAGTTCGTGTATTCATCTTTGATGTAAACAAGAATACCACCCGCTTTTATATAACTGACGAATCGTTGTGGGAATCCCTGTTAATTGAGCTTTTCTGCAAGAAACAAGTCTTTGAGAATGCAATGGCTTGTTGATGTCAGTGATACTCTGAAGAAGAAATAACGTGGCATGAATTACTCGGCAGAATGTAGCTGCCAATCAACAAGTATTTATTGAACGTTTGTATGCTTAGGACGGTAGCACGATCAAATATTAAACCGAAGGACAGAGTTTGGCACGCGGAGCCAAGTTCAGCCCTGGAATGTTTGGGATACTCACATTTGAGGCGAAGAATGGGGCAGAGGGCCGCTTTAAGCACCAGACGTTATGTCTCTATAATCTCAGCTGTCGCCTAAGCAGAGTTTTAATGAAGATTTCGGAGAGTGGGGAAGGGTAAAAACGTTATCTGTTTTGGGAAGATTTCAAGGCCCTATTCTCTTAGGTTGAATCCCTGTTTATCCCTGTACTGGAGTTGATCTGTCTCTGAAAACTGTAGGCCTCTGATTTGGGTATTCCATTCGAATCCTGGTGTTGTTTCCTAACTCTGCAGCCGGAGGTAGTCCCTTAACCTCCGGGTAACTCAGTTCCTTTATCTATACACCAGATACAGCTTTAGAAACTTCTCACAGAGTTTGGTGAGGTTTAAATGAGACCAAGCTAGTTATCGTGTCTTCCGGGTAAATTAGAAGCGAACTTTAAACTAGTGCCCCTGTAATCCCCAGAGATTAGTAGCAACCAGAGTGACGGTAAAATAGCGATTTCTGCCTCGGTGGGTCAGGCCTCTCTCATTCCAGGAGCGGAGGGGGTTGGGGGAAGGGCCGGCCTCGGGCCGAGCGCGCTAAGCCCCGCCTTCGGTGCCGGCGTCCTCTACCGCGCATGCGTTACGCAGGCGGGTGCTGTGTTTTGACTTGCTGGGGGTCGCGGAGTGGGTTTCGCTTTCTGCCACCGCTTTCTGCCACCACCCCCAAGCAACCATTGGTGATGAGCTCTTTACGTCGCAGGGGTCGCAGCAGCCGCCGGGGTCTCCGCTCTCTCGCGAGGAGGGTGAAGCGCCCCTGCCTACTCCCGCTCCTGAGGGCCGGCGAAGAAGTCGCCGGGTTCGCCTTCGCGGGTCCTGCCGTCACCGACCCAGCTTTCTGGGCCGTCGGGAGCTTGCCACGAGCTCCCCAGCCGGGCCTGCGCCGGTATCCTCCGAGGTGAGTGAGATCGGGAACAATGGGGCGCCGGGGTCGGAAGGGCTGGGCGATCTGGAGCTCCCCGCCTGCAGCTAGGCCCAGGGTCGAGGGAGCTGCGGTCCGGGCCTGAGGCGCAGTGGCTGCCCGGCAGGCCGGCGTCCCGGCGGCTCCCGCCGCGCACCTGTGGATCCGTGCCGGTGGGCGGGGGAGGGCTGCTTTCCGAGAAGCACTCCCGAGGGCGCCAGCCCAGCCGTGTACTGGAAGGAGATTGGTCTCCGGGGGAAAAAGCCGACACAAAACACAAAACGTTAGTCTGAGTCGTGGCATCGCCGCTGTCAGAGATGTGACCTTGGGCGGGCCCCTAACCTCTCTGAGTATGTCTGTAAAACGGGAGTAACGGTATTTTAGTTCGTTGTGATTATGTAAGGCACCCGGTGCTTATCTTAGATCCTGGCAGGTGGCAGTTCTCAGCCAAAGGAAGTGACTGTCGGCGTGACTGTTGGAGTTTGTGCGCTGTTTACACCCCGTGAGCCTGTGACTTCTTCATCCATCAAGTCAGCGCCGCTTTCCTCACGGGCTGCTGATTGGTAGACTGGAAGGGGGCAGTACAGAGATGAGGCAAATAGTGATTTGAGAGGAAAAGTGAATAGAATTTTTTATAGGTAATTTTAAAGATTGTTTAAGATAAATTCAGAAAGAGTTACCGAAGATTTAAGTTAATAGTGGTGAGGGTTGGGCTTTTTAGCTTGTTTTTAGTCAATGACTTTGAAAGCTACAGAGTCAGCCAAAGCAGTCATGCTTATCTGGAATGAGTGGCTTTAGAGGGGAATGGTTCCCAAGCAATTCTTTTTATTGCCGAAACTGGAATTAAAATCGTAGGGTCTGGTCAGTATTTAAGTTTTCTAGGGTCTGGTTAGTAGATCCTATAACTTGTTTGATTTCTTGGAATTGGTGATTAGATTGCAGTTCAGAGACGTACATGATTTCTTTAAGGTCACAAAAGATTGGGCCCAAATTGTTTTTAATATTTGGTATATTTCTAGTTCATCCACTTGTGAACCCTTTTTAGCCACTTTGCTTGGATATATTAGGTACAATATTGATATTAATATGAAAATTATTTAGTTGTTATAGACTGTCATCTTTCTGGGCATTTTATAATCAGTTATGGATGATGGAAATGATCAAAATTAACTTTATTTTCACATAACATAGGAAAACAGTATTAAGTTCTTATTGCCCACCAAGCACTTTGCTACGGGTTTATGTGGAATATATCCCTTCACACAGGCACCTTTTCAGGTGGGTACTGTTACTCAGCCTGTTTTAGAATTGAGAAAATGTAAGATTTTGTGAAATAAAATAACTTCCTCAAGATCACGCCATTCGTATGTGGTTTTGATTCTCAGCCCTGGCTCTACATTAGAATTAACATCACTCCGTCAGTGTAATCAGCCAGTGATTAAATTGTATATACGGTGATAATTTAAGGAATGCCGTAGAAGATGACTTTTATAGGAAGTCTGGTTTTATTAAATATTTAATTCTGCAGAGCATTCCTACTTTGTATCCCTGTGCAGTTTTTTAAATGTCCGGTTTGTGGTCTAATTTAGATTCTAGCCTCCTGACTCTTTATCACCCTCCACCTGTCCACCCCCACCCCCATCCCTTTTCCCTAGATATGTATGCTCCTTGATTATCTGAAATTTCCCCCAACATGTGATATGGAGGGTTCTTATCCCTGTTAAGGCCAACACATTTGAAGATTTGGGGAAGGGAAGGTTTTGCTTAATCAATTTATTCTAAAGATGGTAGACTTTACTTAGAATTTGGGAGGCAGTTAAGGAAAGGGGTTCAGAAGAACTGATTAACTTATCCCCTATGGGGAAATTAATTTGAAGTCCTAATTCCTAGAGTGCTCGGATAGAGAAACTTTTTTTTTTTTTATTGCGGTACGTGGGCTTCTCACTGTTGTGGCCTCTCCCGTTGCGGAGCACAGGCTCTGGACACGCAGGGTCAGTGGCCATGGCTCACGGGCCTAGCCGCTCCGCGGCATGTGGGATCTTCCTGGACCGGGGCACGAACCCATGTCCCCTGCATCGGCAGGCGGACTCTCAACCACTGCGCCACCAGGGAAGCCCGGGATAGAGAAACTTTTATCACAGGCTTCTTCTAGAACCTGAAGCACTAAATCTATCATCAGGTCCACTTTTGCTACCTGACCCGGAACTCTCCCGCAGACCTCAAATCTTAAATCTGTCTGCTAGCCATCCCTGTTCTATGCCTTAATTTGTATTTTTGAAACAGTTTTGTTGAGATGTAATTTATATTTCATCCATAAAGTTCACTTCTTTAAAATATAAAATACAGTGGTGTTTAGTGTATTTATGGAGTATATTTGTGCAACTCTAATTGAACATTTTCATCATCCTAGAAAGAAACCTCATACCCCCGCCCCCCGCAACCACCAGTCTGCTTTCTATCCATTTGCCTATTCTGTAAATTTCCTATAAAATAGCATACAACATGTGATCTTTTGTGATTGATATTTTTTCATTTAGCATAATGCAAAAACTCATCCATGTTGTAGCATGTGTCAGTACTTTATTCCTTTTTATTGTCAAATATTCCATTGTATGGAGATTCCATATTCATCAGTTGATGGGCATTTGGGTTATTTCCACTTTTAAGCTCTTAGGACAAAGACTGCTATGACTCTTCACTTACAAGTTTTTGTGTGGGCATGTTTTTGTTTCTCTTGCATGGATAGGTGTGGAGTTGCTGGGTCATGTGGTAATTCTACTTCATTTGAATTAGTAAATATTTTAATTTTAGTATTTAGTGATGATTTTGAAAGAGTAAATCCTTTATATGATGATTTATATTCATTACCATTATTTGGTGTTTCCGATGAATACCATTCTTTGTACCGAAAGATATTCCTGTATAGAAATACAAAACAGGACTAATAATTTGTTCTTTTTTACCTACTATAGATGATGTTACTCATCGTTCTTTAGACTGCTGCTGTCAATTTGGTTAACAGACTTATAAAACTAGGGAAGGGAGGACTAAAATTCCATTTAAAAAATTATAATTAGTTGAGATTTTGTTTTATTTGAACTTCAAGTTATTACCAAATAATTTTTTTTAATGAATGCATTCTGGGTTGTAATTTTTATGTGAACTGGAAATGTTTAGTAAACACTAAAATTCTGTATTCCAAAGAAACAAATTAAGATAAAATGTATTAACTTGAATTTCACCAGTCTTTTTTAAATTCTAATTATCCCTTTTTTATATAGAAGAGCAAACTAAAGTCCAGAGTTAATGTGGATTTCTCCAGTTGATGGAGTTAGTTTTAGGTGAAACCTGGTCTTCAGTCCAGATCTGATAATCTCTCCAGTGCCCTGTTCACTCTTCACTCCTTCCCCTAATGCACATGCACAGTCTCTTATCCTAATGGTTTTTATTATAAAGATTTTTTTTCTCCTGAGTAGGAGAAATTAAAAATATTAGAAGTAGGGGGAAATGCTGAGAAATTTATATAATACTAAGGTTCCAGACTTTAAATATATTAGCAAAAATGCAATTAGTATTAATATATTTATAATTCTCTTCTATTTAAGAACAATGGTAATTTTTACATTTCCACTCTAGAAACAGAGGACTGGAAGTATTTGGAACCCCCTGAAGAAACTTGTTCAGCGTTAATTGGTTTCCTATTAAGTTATAGCTCTGAGAAAGCTAAGATGCCCTAGATGAGCAAGTTTAATTTGAAGTCTATGGTGAAGTACTTATATTTTACAATAATATTGATAGGTTTTTATCGCGGGCTTTATTTGTTTTTGTTAGACCTAGGTATGGCCAGTTGAGTTTCTTGTTTAGAAAATTGCAATTCTATTATTTGACTAGATAGCAGTTGACTCATGATGGGACTTTCTGTGATATTGGAGAAAGATCAGTAATAGGCCCAGGAAAACATAAAGGAAGAAACTAATATATAACATCTATAAAATGATTAGTATAGAAAGCATCTAAAGAGGGATTTTTAAGATAACAAGGCCAAAATGTAATGCAACTAGATTTCAGCTCTGGAAAATTCATTTTGTAAGTTATGGGTCTATATAAACTGACAAATTTAAAGCAAACAGAACTAATCTTTAAGATTCTAGTGATCCTTGTGAGAAAAGGTAAGGAAGGAGGCTGAAAACATGATTTCAAGGTACTTAGTGACTGACTGGATTAAATAGAAAGGCAAAGAAAAGCTTCTTAGGGATGCTGAAAGGAGTCCGTGATGAACTGAAAAGAATAGTGTAGTATAACAGTAGTGTAGTAATAACAACAGCAACTAACATTTTTACTTAGCAGTTGCTATAAGCCAGGCACTGCCCATGAGTGCTTTTATATTTTGTTATTTCATTTAATCTTCACTAACAGATCCTTTTTTCTGTGTGAAAGAATCTTCCACTAAAAACCACAGAATTGGTTCAAATAGGTGAACTTTCTGGTATGCAAATTTTCTCCCTAAAGCTATTTTTAAAGATACATGTATAATACTACAAACAAAACAATTGAGTAGTCTGTAGTGTTTGGGGCATATGTATGCAAGATATAAAACCATGTGTAGAAATAACTCCAACTGAGAATTATGATATTTTTGGTTTTTGTTTTCTAGAGAAGGATGGCAGGGGCGGCGGGGAAGCACATAAACGGACATTTAAAAAAATCTGGAAAAACCATGAGAAAATGTTAGCTGCTAACTCTGAGTGGAGGATACATGGGTACTTGGTATATTTTCTTTTGTACTTTTTTGTATATATCAAATTATTTTTTAAAAAAGAATAATAGGATATTATATAACATTTGAGAGCTTACTGTGGACCAGGCACTTTTTCTAAGGGCTTTTTTTTTTTAAACATCTTCACAAATCTTGTGAGACAGATTCTAGTATCAGTGAGCTACAGATGAAATTGAAGCATAAGGACGGTAACTAGTAACTAATCCATAGTCACACTGGTAATGTGGCAGCAGGATTCAAACCCAGGAAATCTGACTTTAGAGCTTGTGCTTTAAGTACTGTATTACTATGCTACACTGCCCTTTTATGTTACAAAGACAATAACTACTTAACTATTTTTACCAAAGTATGTTTCACAGTCATTTGCATTTTTTTCAGATTTAGTCATTTCTTTTTTATCAGGTTACTGATGTATTTTTTTCCCTTTTACAGATAATGGCATCAGCCGCTAAGGAATTTAAAATGGACAACTTTTCACCTAAAGCTGGCACTAGCAAATTGCAACAGACAGTACCAGCTGATGCATCTCCTGATTCTAAGTGTCCTATATGCTTGGATAGGTTTGATAATGTGTCTTACTTAGATCGCTGTTTACATAAGTTCTGTTTTCGCTGTGTACAGGAGTGGTCAAAAAACAAAGCTGAATGTCCACTATGTAAACAGCCCTTTGATTCTATTTTCCATTCTGTGAGGGCAGAAGACGACTTCAAGGAGTATGTCCTAAGGCCTTCATACAATGGTTCTTTTGCTACCCCTGATGTTCGACGATTCCGCTATCGTACAACTATGACAAGGGAACGAAGTGCTTCTATTTATTCACCTAATAGTACCATGAATAGAAGAACAACAACTCCACCAGATAGTGGAGTAATATTTGAAGGGTTAGGCATTTCAGCAAGACCTAGAGATGGTGAAATTCCTCCATTTATGAGACAGATTGCAATACGGAGGCCAGCTACTGCAGATGAAAGATCTTTGCGGAAAATTCAAGAACAGGATATTATTAATTTTAGGCGAACTCTCTATCGTGCTGGTGCTCGAGTTAGAAATATTGAAGATGGTGGCCGCTATAGGGATATTTCAGCTGAATTTTTCCGTAGAAATCCGGCTTGCCTTCACAGATTAGTCCCCTGGTTAAAACGTGAACTCACAGTTCTCTTTGGAGCTCATGGATCATTAGTGAATATTGTCCAGCATATCATCATGAGTAATGTTACTCGCTATGACTTGGAGAGTCAGGCGTTTGTGTCTGATTTAAGGCCATTTTTACTTAATCGGACTGAGCATTTTATACACGAATTTATCAGTTTTGCCCGATCTCCATTTAACATGGCAGCCTTCGACCAGCATGCAAATTATGATTGTCCTGCTCCTTCATATGAAGAAGGTAGCCATTCTGATTCTTCGGTCATAACAATATCTCCCGATGAAGCAGAGACCCAAGAGCTGGATGTTAGTGTAGCTACTGTTAGTCAGGCACCATGGGATGATGAAACTCCAGGGCCATCTTATTCAAGCTCAGAGCAGGTACATGCTGCCATGTCTTCCCTTTTAAATACTTCCGACAGTTCAGATGAAGAACTTGTAACAGGAAGAGCCACATCTCAGATGCAAGCAGTACAAACCAATGATGACATAAATAATGACAGTGATTCTTCTTCAGATAATTGTGTCATTGTTGGGTTTGTTAAACCACTAGCTGAGAGGACCCCAGAACTTGTTGAACTGTCCTCTGATTCTGAGGAGTTAGGTTCCTATGAGAAAATGGAGACCGTGAAGGCACAAGAACAAGAGCAGTCTTACAGTTCTGGTGATAGTGATGTTAGTAGATGTTCATCTCCACACTCTGTCCTTGGAAAGGATGAACAAATAAATAAAGGTCATTGTGATTCTGGTACAAGAATCAAATCAAAGAAGGAAGAGAAACAGTCTGTATCATTGTCCTCTCCCAGAGACCTGAGCTCATCCATCAGAGGAGACAGAGTATATTCCCCATATACCCGCAGACACAGAAGGAGGGGAAGATCCAGAAGTTCAGATTCATGTTCCCAGAGTAGGAATGGGCATGATCAGAAGAATCATAGGAAGCATCATGGGAAGAAAAGAATGAAAAGCAGACGATCCAGAAGCAGGGAGAGTAGCAGACCTAGAGGTAGAAGAGACAAAAAGAGATCAAGAACTAGAGATAGCAGTTGGTCAAGAAGAAGCCAAACTCTATCTCTAAGTAGTGAAAGCACAAGCAGATCAAGATCTCGTAGCAGTGATCGTGGTAAAAGAAGGTCACGGAGCAGAAATCGAGATCGTTACTATTTAAGAAATAATTATGGAAGCAGATACAAGTGGGAGTATACTTACTATAGTAGAAACAAGGACAGGGATGGCTATGAATCATCTTACAGGAGGAGGACTCTGTCCAGAGCTCATTATTCCAGACAATCTTCAAGTCCAGAATTTAGAATTCAGTCTTTTTCTGAAAGAACAAATGCTAGAAAAAAAAATAATCACAGTGAAAGGAAATATTACTACTATGAAAGGCATAGATCAAGGAGCCTATCTAGTACTAGATCAAAGACTGCATCTACAGGGCCTGACCGGGTGAGAAATGAAAAGCCTGGTGGGAAACGAAAATACAAAACACGGCATTTGGAGGGTTCTAACGATGTGGCTCAACCATCTCGAGAATTTGCTTCTAAAGTAAAGGAAGGTCATTACTCAAAATCTTCATCAAAATTGGATGGAAGCTACAAAAATGAGAGTGACAGCTTTTCAGATAGCCGATCATCAGACAGAGAGACAAAGCACAAGAGAAGAAAAAGGACCCGGAGCCTAAGTGTAGAGATAGTTTATGAAGGGAAAGCTACTGATACAACTAGACACCATAAAAAGAAAAAGAAAAAACATAAGAGGAAGCATAAGAAACACCATGGCGATAATGCTTCACGTTCCCCAGTTGTGATTACCATTGACAGTGACAGTGATAAGGATTCTGAAGTAAAGGAGGATACAGAATGTGACCTTAGTGGTCCTCAAGACCCTCTACAAAACGAATTTTTGGTTCCTTCCTTGGGACCATTTGAAACTAAAGATGTAGTTACAATAGAAGATGAATTTGGTGTCCTGGGCAAGGAGTGTGACATTACCACACTTAATAACAACTTGAATAATGCCAACAAAACTGTAGATAATATTTCACCCCAGGCAGCTTCAATTGAACAGACTCTTGATGTAAGAGAAGAGAGCACCTTTGCCTCTGATTTGGAGAGCCAGCCCAGTAATGTCTCTTATCAAACTGAGTCATCAAGGCGATTGCCATCTCCACGGATATCATTAATGTCAGTGTCTCTTGGTAGAGACCATGATATGTCTTAAAACTGCCAAAGCGTCTCATTGAGAATTCTGGTGGTATAAAAAGGAAAAAAGAACAATGTCATCTACTGCAGTCTGTTTAAAGATGACACTTGGTGAAAACTCTTTTCCCCCTTAAAAATATTTTGTGTAGGGCTTCCCTGGTGGCACAGTGGTTGAGAGATCGCCTGCCGACGCAGGGGACATGGGTTCGTGTCCCGGTCTGGGAAGATCCCACATGCCGCGGAGCGGCTGGGCCTGTGAGCCATGGCCGCTGAGCCTGCACGTCCGGAGCCTGTGCTCTGCAACGGGAGAGGCCATAACAGTGAGAGGTCCACGTACAGCCAAAAAAAATCAGTTCAGATGAAGAACTTGTAACAGGAAGAGCCACATCTCAGATGCAAGCAGTACAAACCAATGATGACATAAATAATGACAGTGATTCTTCTTCAGATAATTGTGTCATTGTTGGGTTTGTTAAACCACTAGCTGAGAGGACCCCAGAACTTGTTGAACTGTCCTCTGATTCTGAGGAGTTAGGTTCCTATGAGAAAATGGAGACCGTGAAGGCACAAGAACAAGAGCAGTCTTACAGTTCTGGTGATAGTGATGTTAGTAGATGTTCATCTCCACACTCTGTCCTTGGAAAGGATGAACAAATAAATAAAGGTCATTGTGATTCTGGTACAAGAATCAAATCAAAGAAGGAAGAGAAACAGTCTGTATCATTGTCCTCTCCCAGAGACCTGAGCTCATCCATCAGAGGAGACAGAGTATATTCCCCATATACCCGCAGACACAGAAGGAGGGGAAGATCCAGAAGTTCAGATTCATGTTCCCAGAGTAGGAATGGGCATGATCAGAAGAATCATAGGAAGCATCATGGGAAGAAAAGAATGAAAAGCAGACGATCCAGAAGCAGGGAGAGTAGCAGACCTAGAGGTAGAAGAGACAAAAAGAGATCAAGAACTAGAGATAGCAGTTGGTCAAGAAGAAGCCAAACTCTATCTCTAAGTAGTGAAAGCACAAGCAGATCAAGATCTCGTAGCAGTGATCGTGGTAAAAGAAGGTCACGGAGCAGAAATCGAGATCGTTACTATTTAAGAAATAATTATGGAAGCAGATACAAGTGGGAGTATACTTACTATAGTAGAAACAAGGACAGGGATGGCTATGAATCATCTTACAGGAGGAGGACTCTGTCCAGAGCTCATTATTCCAGACAATCTTCAAGTCCAGAATTTAGAATTCAGTCTTTTTCTGAAAGAACAAATGCTAGAAAAAAAAATAATCACAGTGAAAGGAAATATTACTACTATGAAAGGCATAGATCAAGGAGCCTATCTAGTACTAGATCAAAGACTGCATCTACAGGGCCTGACCGGGTGAGAAATGAAAAGCCTGGTGGGAAACGAAAATACAAAACACGGCATTTGGAGGGTTCTAACGATGTGGCTCAACCATCTCGAGAATTTGCTTCTAAAGTAAAGGAAGGTCATTACTCAAAATCTTCATCAAAATTGGATGGAAGCTACAAAAATGAGAGTGACAGCTTTTCAGATAGCCGATCATCAGACAGAGAGACAAAGCACAAGAGAAGAAAAAGGACCCGGAGCCTAAGTGTAGAGATAGTTTATGAAGGGAAAGCTACTGATACAACTAGACACCATAAAAAGAAAAAGAAAAAACATAAGAGGAAGCATAAGAAACACCATGGCGATAATGCTTCACGTTCCCCAGTTGTGATTACCATTGACAGTGACAGTGATAAGGATTCTGAAGTAAAGGAGGATACAGAATGTGACCTTAGTGGTCCTCAAGACCCTCTACAAAACGAATTTTTGGTTCCTTCCTTGGGACCATTTGAAACTAAAGATGTAGTTACAATAGAAGATGAATTTGGTGTCCTGGGCAAGGAGTGTGACATTACCACACTTAATAACAACTTGAATAATGCCAACAAAACTGTAGATAATATTTCACCCCAGGCAGCTTCAATTGAACAGACTCTTGATGTAAGAGAAGAGAGCACCTTTGCCTCTGATTTGGAGAGCCAGCCCAGTAATGTCTCTTATCAAACTGAGTCATCAAGGCGATTGCCATCTCCACGGATATCATTAATGTCAGTGTCTCTTGGTAGAGACCATGATATGTCTTAAAACTGCCAAAGCGTCTCATTGAGAATTCTGGTGGTATAAAAAGGAAAAAAGAACAATGTCATCTACTGCAGTCTGTTTAAAGATGACACTTGGTGAAAACTCTTTTCCCCCTTAAAAATATTTTGTGTAGGGCTTCCCTGGTGGCACAGTGGTTGAGAGATCGCCTGCCGACGCAGGGGACATGGGTTCGTGTCCCGGTCTGGGAAGATCCCACATGCCGCGGAGCGGCTGGGCCTGTGAGCCATGGCCGCTGAGCCTGCACGTCCGGAGCCTGTGCTCTGCAACGGGAGAGGCCATAACAGTGAGAGGTCCACGTACAGCCAAAAAAAAAAAAAATTTGATTTTTTTTTTGTGTGTGTGTGTGTGTGTTAAAAATTTGTAAAAATCATTATTTGTTCAAAAAATATGTATGTCCCACCCTCAGAGATACGCACTTTTAAGTGAAGAAAATGATATTGCTAGCAGTTTATTTAAAACTTGGGATCCTTTTTAAATAAAAAATATAAATTTTAGAAGTTATTTCATAAAGCCATATGGTATTGACATATTTTTAAAGTAGTCAATGAGTATTTTTGAATTTTTTTTTGAGAGTTATTCTGGAAATGTGTTATAAGCTAGGAGAATCCCTTTGGACAGTCTTTATTTTTCTTCTTAAAAATTTGTATGATTCAAACCATTTCTTCAGGTTAAATTGAGGAATTTTATCTGCACAGTTTATCTTGACATCTGCCAAAAGAAAACTTTAAATATTTCCTTTATATACTTGTTTATCTGGACTGCCAGTAAAGCAAATGTGTATTCAACAAAAGAAAAAATAAAACAGTAACACTTTAAAACAATCCAAAAATTTTCCTTTGCAGTATTGATTGTTTTTTAAATCAAATTAGTGGAGCTAAACTCTTGTAAATAGTTAAGGATATCCTTGTGTTATAAATACTGAATTTCACAGTTTTAATGTGAACTACATTTAACCTCACAGTTTTAATGATTATTTTAGTTGTTTAATCTGATTATGAAGAGTATCTTAATTGGCTGTCTTCAGCAAAATGCGGTTATGTAGTATATAGCTTGCTAAAAACAAAAAATCCCTTGCCTGACTTCTTTTATATTGGTAGTTCTTTTACACAAAGTGGCTGTGTTTGTTTATGTTTTATTCTGGTTTAGAGATGATAAAAACTGCTGTACCTCTATAGCCTGATGTAGGATTGCCAGTGAACAGCAGAACTTGGATGAGATCTAAATTTAGCCGTCACTTTGCCTTGCTCCCATGTTCATTCATTGTTCAACAGAAATTGGAATGTCTGCTGTGTGTGGCAGGTTTTTAGGGATTCAGTGACAGAACAAAGCAGGTATGCTCCCTTTCCTAATGGGAGATATAAGTATATATATATATATATA
>NW_020174042.1:1403211-1440484 GCF_003031525.2 Neophocaena asiaeorientalis asiaeorientalis | reverse complement strand
TATATATATATATATATAAACATTACAAACTATAAGCTCTCTGGAGACGAAGTATAATTTCCTGTAAGAGCATACAGTGGGGGCCTAATCTCAGGTGGAAGTAGTGGTTGAACTGAAATCCAGAGGACAAGTAGATATTAACTAGGAGTAGAGTTGTCAGCAAAGGGGATGTGCAGAGATCCAAAGGCAGAAAGGGAGTCTGGCATATTCTAAGGACTAAAAGAAGCAGGCTTAGCTAAAGGACAGAGAGTGAGGGACCAAGCTTTGTAGGCCCCGCTAAGAGTTTGTGTTTATCCTAAGGGCAGTAGGAAACTGGTTTATAAAGTAATGAGAATCTAAAGTTGACACAATTTTAGTAAGCCCAGATGTTGAGACATTGTGGGATGAATATAGCTGATCAAAGAATATACTTTGAAATTATGAAATGACTGTAGTTTTTCTTAAGTATTAAAAATGTAAGAATGCTGTTGTATTCCACATTCTGCTTTTGCATGATAGTTTAGTGAATACCCATCTTAATACATGGCACCATCACATCATCCTCTTAGGTGTTCAAGCCAAAAATTTCCAAGTCTTTGATTCTTCATTCTCCTTCAGCCCTGTCATCCAGTCACTAAATCTTGGTCACTAGATATTTTTCTAATATTTCTAATGTGTCTGTACCATCATCCAGTCTAGGCAGCCGTGATCTCTCACCTGTACTACCATAATGGGTCTGCCTGCATCCACTGTTTACCTCCATCCATTCTTGATGTAGCTTTCAAAAGACCTTTAAAAACATTTTTTCCCCCTTTCATTCTACTTAAAATCCTTCAGTAGCTTCCTATTATTCTTAGGATATTTATTAAAAGGAAACAAAAGTCCAACATAATATGGATTACAGATCTCTGCTTAATTAGACTGTAGTCCATCTTTAGCTTCTCTCTCACTTCATTTGTGCTCTGGCCACACTAGCCAGCTTCAGGTCTGTGGAGGTGCTGCTCCCTACTAATTCAGAGCCTTCATGCATAGCATTTTTCTTCTGCTGGGAACTGAATTCTCTGGCTAAACTAGGTTAATGTTAAAGTGTGCCCCTCCACTCCATTATTTCCTCTCAATTACTTCCTCTTAACAACCCTGGACTCCTTTAGGGTATGCATCACCAGTTGCAGTTGATTACTAATGTCTTCTCTCTCACCAGTCTGAAAGTTCTTTGGCAACTGTATGTGTTCTGCTATATCCCTTCTCTATTATCTTTCACATAGGATATGCTTAAAGCGCTTATTGGGTGGATGTATAGGTGCTAGAGATTTTTTTAAATTGGCTAAGACCTGCTTTCTGCTTTCACAGAGCTATACTTTCTATAAACTTTCAACCTAACTCTGCATTCGTTTAGCCTATTCATCCAAATTTGTTGTCCATGAGACATTTCATTTTACCTCAGGTTTTCAGTGTTTTTGTGACTTATTTCTGTAAAGGAAATGCAACTAGGCATTTGCACTTGCTCATTCATTGGGCAAGCACTTGCTCAGTCTCATCCTCGGATTCACAGCTGGAAAACTTGTTATTATTACTTCCTTGTCTAAATAGTCAAATTTGGCCTTGCCTCTTGGGGGAGGCAACCCAAGGGCTTCCCTAACCCATCGAGTCTGTACTAACAATAGGTGGTGTGTACAGAGGAGCAGAATTTATGCAAGGTCAACTGATGTCCTGTACTTACTGGGAATTATTTTTACACCACGGGGAATAATTGCAGTCCCCTCTACCGTAGGCTGTGGACACCTGAGCCAGCCGGTAATGCATCTCTGGACTTGGAAAATTTTTTCAGAAGGTGCTTTGGGGTACTGGAAACCACCAGCACCCATTGTCCCCACGAATTGGGGCAGGGGATGAGAAATGGAAAGGGGTTCCTCCACACAAACCAGATTTCATCAGGATTCAGAGCATGGATCCATTTCTGTTGTTTGGTTTTTTTTTTTTTTAATTTATTCATTTATTTATTTTTGGCCACACTGCGTGTCATGTGGAATCTTAGTTCCCCGACACGGATCAAACCCGGGCCAAGACAGTGGAAGCGTGGAGCCCTAATCATTGGACCACCAGGGAATTCCTGAGCATGGATCCATTTCTAACATTAAGCTCATTAGACCTGTGTACTATCGAAATGGTGACATTTTAAATTACTATGATAATGTAGAGACCAGAAATTGTATAGACATGTCTGGTGATCGGTGCTTTTAGGAAAACCCACGTGGGCATGTAAATCATAATCATTATGTAACCTGCTCTCAAATGGTTCTAGAAGATGCGTATATAGTTGGAGAGGAGTAATGATAAGTTGTGGTACAATTTAAAAATTGGTGAACGAGGGTAAAACATACAGAAATCCTTTGTACTCCTTGTAATTTTCATGTAAGTTTGAAATAGTTTCAAAAGTGCTTCTTTAGGCCTGCAAGGTTGCCTGCATGTGAGAATGTGTCAGTGAGTTATCAGCCTTGTATATCCTGCAAAAGGGAGAAAAAAATCACAAAGGCAAACATGTGACTGTTAAAGCCACTTTCTCCATGAGAAAGAACGGAAGTCACTAGACAATCTACTCTTGATTCCATGCTCAGAAGCAAGCTTGTGAGGGTATAAAACCAAAGAAAGGAGAGTTTGCTTTATTTTTAAAATTTCAGGTGGGAGGGAGAGAAGATTTGGGGGAAGGAGGCCCTAGAATGGGGAGAAGTTGAAAATAAAGGAGAACAGTAAGTGCTGTAGCAAAGGGGATCCAGAAAACGGGTATGTGAATTAATAATGGTTATAGAAGCAGAGGCGAGTCTTATTCCAAAGTGGCAGAAGGAAGTAAAAATGCAGAGAGACACTGGTGGGTAGATGATTAAGGTGAGGTAGTTCATTCTCTAAAGCCTCTCTTTTCTCCATGAAGTAGGAAGCAATGCCCTCTTCTGAGAAAGATGCATCCCGAGGAGAATTGGGCTTGAGGAGAGGAATGGAAAAATGTTCCTTGAGGGTCGTGTAGAGAGGCTTAGTTAAGAATTGCTGATGAGTTTTGAGGTCTCACCTGAGATACTGGGATGTTTAAATTTATGGGACCCTGAAATTTGTAATTTTGCCCTGGTAGCATTCAACAATATGGAAATAGGAGCAGAAACTAATGTTGGACATCTAGTATGCATTCAGTATTTCTACAGTGAATGAATAAATGGATGTACGGTTGACGTATCGCTGAATGTAAGTAGTCAAAAAAGGGGCAAGGGAGTTGAGGGAGATACTGGTGAGTGTAGTTGAATTGGTGCATTCTGGTGTTTGGGCTGTGTAGGGAAGGAAGTGAAGCTATGAGGTGACCATTATACTTAGAGAACAGTGAGATATCAGGGGATTTATTTTCCAGTGAGGTTCAAGTAGGCATAGTGGGGATAGGAGTAACAAGACTGAAAAAATATTTTAGAGAGCACCGAATTCTAGCCATGACTGGAAGTAACGAAAATGGGTGGAGGTGAAGGTGATTGGAATTGAGGTTAATGATCTATGAGGCAGTCAAGTATTCTCTACTTGGAAGAACACTCTGGATGATGGTGGGAGATACAGGATGGACAAGAAAATGGTAGTTGTGTCACTGGTGTTATATCTTGTCCTGTACACTCATGCTCTGCCGCAGCAGCTGACTCATGCACAGAAGAGAACCAAAGCTTGGTAAATGATTAATTCCTCATTTTGAGTTTTCAGTCAATACCTGAATCTCTTAGGTATTGGAAAACAGTAAGTGTTATATAGCCACTTAAAAAAAGTCCAGTTGCTTGTTACAATGTCATGGAAATTAGTAAATTATTTCCTACTTTACTTGCAAGGATATTGGATGGTAAATACCTTTGGATCTGTGCCTGAGAAAAGCAAGTAAATTCTTTCCTACTTTACTTTGCAAGGATATTGGGGAATGGTAAATACCATTGGATCTGTGCATGAGAAAAGCAAGAGGTAAGGGAAATAGAATTCAACTTAGGCCAAGGCCTGAGTCTAAATTCATCCCAGTAGGAGCCGCAACTGCGATGTTTGCCAGAACATTAGGTGGTGTGCTTTCTGTAGACATGGGGCAAAATTAAAGCGTCTAGTATTTGCCTGGTGTAGGCTGGCTTCTGTTTCTCTGAAAGATCATCTGCACTTCATATAGGTGAACAGTTCTCTCCTAGGCAAGAGGCTATCTCTTTGCTTTTCTATCTGTAAAATTCATTTATTCATCAGATGCTGTGTACCTGTGGACCAAGATTATGCTAAATGCTAGGGTTATAAGGATGAATAGGAGGGCACCAACAAGAATTTTAAAGAAAGTGGGGATGGAACAATTAGTCTTGCTCTTAAGAAACAAGTAGAGATAACGTAGAAGGTTTGGAGTGGGGAAAGTCTCAGTAAAAAACTGAGAAGCCCTTTGCAGTAGTTGAAACCAGAAATCAAAAGGGCCTGTGGAACAGTGAAAATAGGGATCCAGAAGAGACGCTAGATTGAGTAGATTTCTGGGGTAGATGAGATGAGATTTGGGCACCATTTTGATGAGAATGGGCTGTGAGAGGCACATGGTGACAATATTCAAGGTAGGAAGTACAGAAATAGGGACAGTTGGGGGAGGAAAAAGTTCAGTTTGAGACTGAGTTGCCTAGAGCTGTGCTGTCCACTATAGTAGCCACTGGCCACATGTGGGTATTGACCACTTGAAATATGGCTAGTGAAGCTGAGGAACTTGGGAATTTTACTTACATTTAGGAGCCACATGAAGCTTGTGGCTACCATATTGGCCAGTACAGGTAGAAAGCATTTCTATCACCTCAGAAAATTCTTTGTACAGCATGGAATAGAGCATACCATGCAGATGAAGATTTCCAGTGGGTAGCTGGAAATAGGAGTGTGCATCTTGGAGAAAAAATTGGGGCTAGAGAGATGATTTAAGAGTCACTGGGAATAGAGTAGTAATGAAGCGGTGGGAATGGATGAGATCTCCCAGAGAGGGGAGGTAGAGCAAGAAGAGAAGCAGACATAGGTGAGAATTCTAGGGAACACAACCTTAAGGAGGCTGATGAAGAGATGCTTTCAAAAGAGACTGAAAAGTGTTTCTTCTAATGCCATGTACTTTTTTTTTTGGCCTCCAGTTTTGTCTTGTATCTCCTGTGCTAAATGCAGTGTCCTGCGCACAGTAGGGCGTAAGCGGATTTTCCAAGAACTTACTCAAGTTCTTGAGAGTACCTCACTGTTAGCTTCGTGTGGTCATTGTATCAGGAAACGTTGCTCTGGGTAGAGCAGGTGAGGCCACCTCCGAGGATATCTAATATGATCTAGACAGAGTACAGCACTAGGAATGACAGTCTTTTGACCTTACTCAGTCACCCTCTTTCGTTAACACTTTTCCTTCATGCCCAGCTATGATTTTCTGGATTAGGTTTAAATCACTTCCTTGCAATACCCTCCAACTCTCTTGCCTTTCTGTCCTCATTCACCTAGTTTAGGGGTTGGCAACCTTTTCCTATAAAGGGCCAAATAGTAAGTATTTTCAACTTTTATGGGCCATATGCAATCTGTTGTATATAGTCTGTTTTTTTCTATAACACTTCAAAAATGTTAAAGCATTTTTTAGCTTGCAGCCTGTAAAAAACAAGCCACATACTAGATTTCCCCGCAAGCAATAGTTTGCTAACCCATTACCTAGCAAGACCTCAATCTGGATGAACCCAGCTCTTGTCCCTACATGCGTCCTGCGAAGTGTTCCTGAAGGAATCAGTAACTGTATAGATTGGTGTCACCGTGAAAACACAATCACCAGCCTCAGCTTCCTATGATATACATTACTGTACAAGTTTATTATTCTTCCCCATTGACATAATGAATATTTCACACCTTTTCCTCCTCAAATCTCCCATTTCTCTCTACCACACAACTTTCCATATTGGCTGGGCAGTTCTGGTCAGTGTCAAGGTCAGGCAAACACAAACTCAGCCTGTTTATCAAAAACAGTACCTCTAGCACATTATTAGGGACACTGCCTGCTTACTTGGTCTCGACTGGCTTTCTCATGTGTTCAATCAACTGGTGGGCCTGCTGACCTAGCATGGCCTCAGCTGGGATTATGGGGCTCTTTCCATGTGGTCATTTGTCTTCTAGCACATTAGCCTGAGCTTGTTTCTATCGTGGTCACAGGGGTCCAAGAGAGAGCAGAAGTGTGCAAAGTCTTTTGAAACCTGGGCTCAGTATCAACACACTGTCATTCCCTCATTGTGTTGCCTATGGCAGTCATAATTCCAGGCAGATGCAAGGGGAGGGAAAAGAGACTCCACTGTTGATGAGAGGAACTGCAGAGTTACACTGTAAAAGGTGTAAATATTGGGAAAAGTGACTTGTAATTTTCGCTCTCGACCTACCATGACGTTCATCTCTCCACTCAGTGGATGAAGCCCTCTTGCTCTAGGCCTCTGTTCTCAAACTTTCACACACATCAGAAGCATCTGGAGAGTTTGTTAAAACATGGATTGCTGGGCGCCACCCCCACAGTTTCTGATTCAGAAGGTATGGGATGCCAAGAATGTGTTTTTCTAACAAGTTTCCAGGTGGTTCTGTTGCTGCTGCCCTGCAAACCAGTTTGAGAACCACTGATGGAGGCTAATCCTCCCTTTGTGCTCTGGATTTCACTTACCGTCACTTTAATCACAATTTTGATGTCTCAGTTATCCTCCTTCCTCCTTTATCTCTTGTTTTTCAGTGACTTTGCTACTCAGAGTGAGGTCTGTGGACCAGCAACGTCAGCATCACCTGAGAGCTTGGTAGGAATGCAGAGTCTCAGGTCTACTGGATCAGAATCTGCACTTTAACAAGACCTGTGGGTCATTCGTGTGCGCATTAATGTTTGAGAAGCACCGCCTGTGGGTAGTTTTCATCAGCAAGCAAGCGAGCATGTTCTTGATTTCCTCCTCCAAGCTTGCCTCTCTTCCAGTGTCCCTGTTAATAGTTGGCACCACCATTCGTGCAGCGCCTCAGGTTAAACAAATGGGAGCTCTCCTTGACTCCTCTCTCGCATATCCTTCATCCAGTTCAACAGCAAGTTTTGTGGGATTTTAAGGTTATATATCCAGCAACTTCACCACTTCCACTGCTTTGATCCTAGTCCGATATGCCATGTCTCGCACTGGGACTACCGCTGTAGCTTCTTACCAGGTCACTGCTTCCCCCTTCCCCCTTGCAGTTTGTTTTCTGTTCTCCCTCTCAAAATCCTGCGGTGGTACCCCAGCATATTTAGGATCAAAACCGTTGTCCTTATCTTGATAAGTCTGTCAGGCTTTACGTGAACGGCCTTGGCCACCTCTGTCTTCCCTCTCCCCAACCCATTCCACCCCACAACCCTGCACACCTTTTCTTTGCGGACCCAGTTCACTACTGCCTTCCCGCCTTGGCACCTTCTCTATTTTTTGAGTGGAATGCTCTTCGCCCAGTTGGCATGCCCTCACTTCGTTTGTGTCTTCCCTGATCAACTCATGTAGTATAAGTAGCCCCTGTTAATCTTTATTCCCTTATTCTGCTTTATTTCTCCTCATTGCCCTTACTACTACCTGGCATCTACCAATACTTTCTTATCCGACTCCCACACTAGAATGTCATAAGCTCTAAACTTAACTTCTCCATTTTAGTCATGGTGCCACCATTTTCACAGTCATTCAAACCAGATACCTGGACTGTAGCCTTGATTCTTTTCCCTCTTCTTTTCTGCTGCCGTTCACGCAATCCTATCGCTAAAATATATCTCTTCTTCTACTCCCACTGCCACTGTCCTTATCTAAGCCCTCATCGTCTCCTACTTGAGTCACCTCCCAACCGAACTACTCGTTCTGTGTAGGAGCCAGAGAGTTCTTTCAAAAAATGTGATGAGACTATGTTATTTTTTGCTTAAAACCCTGCAAGGTGTTTCCAGTGCACTTCATTCCTTGTATTACAAGGCCCCGTTTACCTCTTCAGCAGCACTGCCTACCATTTACCCCTTGTTCTTGAAGTTCCAGCTACAAGTGTCTTTCACTTTTTCTTTTTGACCTATTTCTGTTTCTGTCCTCCTGCATGGAATCCCCCGTCCCGGCTTTTTTTGAATAGTTGATTCCTTCTCATTCTTAAAGATTCAGCTGAAATGTGACCTACTCAGAAAAATATTCTCCTACCATTGTATTAAAATAGTTTTTTCCAATGTCCATTATTTTCCATCTCATGACTCTGCTTGCTTTCTTTGTATTACTTCACATTTGGCAATTTCTTAATTGTTTACACTTTTATATCTTTATTGTCTGCTCCCTCCTCCAATCAGACTCCAAGCTTCTGAGGGAGACTGTTTTTCACATATCTCCAGATACCCAGTTCTTTTCACAATACCTGACATACAGTAGATACTCTGTAAATGTATTGGATGAAGTAATGCCCAGGTGAGGTAGAGAGTCTGCTGAATCCTTTCTTCTCACCATTCTGTGACACTTCCCTTCTTCCCCGACCTTGGTCAGATTTTACGTACAGATCTATCACATGACTGTATCTCTGGGACTTCAGTTCTTTGAGATTCTACACTATAATTGTTGATGTTTAATAAATCCACTTATTCAAAGCTCTGTTGTTTCCTACTGGTAGCATAAAAGGAAGCGTGTCTTTTTTTTTTTTTTTAAGGAATTTTGGATCTGATTTCTTTTTCTCAGTTAAAAATCTAAACCCAACTAGTGGCAGAATAGCTTGTATAAGTGATAAAAATGGACGAAATATAAAGAACAAATACTTGAAGGCACTGAAAAAAAAATCAAAAGGCAGAAACTAGAGGGAATTAGACTACTGAAAGACAGGAACTGTACTGCATGAGAACTGCATTTATTTGGCTTTTCTTCTAAGGGTTCCCCCGCCCAGTCCACATGGAGGTTTGCAGACAAGCAGAAAATCACAGACATTGAATTAGAAGATGAACCCTGGGGCTGCCAAAGTGACGATACTGAAGGGGAAAATTCTGAAAGAAAGGAAACACACGGGGGACCCCTAGAATTTGTATATAACCTTCACTTAAATCCTTAGCTGTCCTTGCAATGTATACATGCAGGGGAGAATCCAAGGGGCCCAGGTAAGCAATAGCTGGAAGGCTGGAAAAGCTCAACAGATATCTCAGCTGGGAAGGGAAGGCAGAATTTGCAGTCTGAGTCCCACCAACTTGGAAAGGCAGTGGAAACATGTAGGGCTTTTCACTTGAAACCCCTCAGGACCCTGCCTTAGCAGAAAAGACTATACCCCTGAATAAGGGAGTCACCTTTCATTAAAGGCAAAACTTTAACAGATGTGTGAAACCCACCACAATGTGTGAAACAAGGCCTCTGTAATTTCAAAATGAATAGCTGGTAAGTTAGCATGCTAGAACAAAAAGCAACACTCTCCAGAGAAAATAATAGAATCCAGAGATTCTACAGCATATCTGTAAATGTCCAGTGTAAAATAAAAAATTATTAGACATGTGAAGAAATCCATAGGCAAGAGAAAAAACAGTTACAAAAACATGCTGTGAGATAATCCACATGATGGAATTAGCAGACAAAGACTTTCAAGACACTATTAGAAATATATACATGAACTTAAAGAGAAGATAGCTATAATGAACACAGAGTTTCTCAGCTGAGAAATTGAAAGTAGAAAAAGCCAGTAGAACTCTTAGAACTTTTCAAAATAATACTTGAAATGAAAAATTCACTGGAAGCCTAAACAACGTATTGGAGGAGCCAGAAGGGAAGTGACATCAGAGGGAAAGAAACCAGTATCTACAAGTGGGAATGAATAGCATCAGAAATGGTAAAAAGCACAGGAAAATAGAAAAGACTCTCATTTTCTTATTTTATTTAAAAGACAACTGACTTTTTACAATAAAGCTTATAATGTTGTATTATGTGGTTTATAATATATAGAAGAGTAAAAGTTAGGACAATAGCACAAATGATGGCCTGGGGTGGATGGAATGACATGGTTACAAGGATCTTTTACTTTATATTTACTTGATCTTATCATATTGATTATAAGTAGACTGATATAGGGGCTTTCCTGGTGCCGCAGGGGTTAAGAATCTGCTTGCCAATGCAGGGGACACAGGTTCAAGCCCTGGTCCGGGAAGATCCCACATGCCACGGAGCAACTAAGCCCGTGTGCCACAACTACTGAGCCTGCATTCTAGAGCCCGCAAGCCACAACTACTGAAACCCGCACGCTTAGAGCCTGTGCTCCGCAACAAGAGAAGCCACTGCAATGAGAAGCCCACGCACCGCAACCAAGAGTAGCCCCCGCTCGCCGCAACTAGAGGAAGCGTGTGCACAGCAACGAAGACCCAACGCAAAAATAAAATAAATAAATTTATTTTTTAAAAAAATAAGTAGACAGATATAAATTAAAGATGCATGTTGTAAACAACAGAGCAACTACTATGTGTACACATATATGGGTGGGGGGAGGAAGAGAAAGCTAAAAGAAAGCAAAGAATTTATAGCTAAGAAAGATAAAAGTAAAATATATATTTGACTAACCCAAAGGAATAAAGCAGAGGAACAAAATCAGATGCAAGTAACAGCAAAATTGCAGTTTTAAACCCATATAATAATTAAATGGAAATAATTTAATGCTCCAGTTAAAAGGCAGAGATTGTCAGACTGGATAAAAAAGGAACACCTAACTATAAGCTATATACTAGAGGTGCACTTTAAATATTAACAGAGAGGTTGAAAGCAATAGGATGGAAAAAGATATACCATGCAAACAGTAAGCTTAAGAAAGCTGTTACGAGTTTTGTAATAACACATGATGTAGACTTTGATATAACAAGTATCAAAAAGACATTTCATAATGATAAAGACATAATTTATCAGGAAAACAACAATCCTAAATGTGTATGCATCTAATAACAGAGCTACAAAATTTATGAAGGAAAAACTGATAGAACAAAAGGGACACATGGACAAATCAAGAATCATAGTTGGAGATTTTAACACCCCCTCTCGCTACTTGATATAACAAGTAGACAAAATTAGTAAGGGTATAGAATACTAGAACCACACTAATAAACCAACCTGACATAATTGAAATTTATCAAACATTATACTCAAGAACTGCAGAATACACATTCTTCTTAAGTGTATCTAGAAGCTACTTGATATATCAAGATAGTCGTTATATGCTGGGCCATAAGGCAAGTTTCAGTACATTTCAAAAGACTGAAATCTTACAACGTATGCTTTTGGATCACAACAGTTTAAAATCAGAAGTCAATAACGTCAAGCTGTTTAGGAAATTCCCAATATTTGAAAAATAAACAGCACACTTCTAATTAACTCATAGGTTAAAGAAGAAATCATAGGGATATTAGAAACTATTTCAAATGGAATGACATTGAAAATACAATGTATCAAAACTGATGGGATGTTAGAACTTAGATGAGAAAAGGGAAATTTATAACCTTAAATACTTATATTAGGAAAGAAAGATGTATAAAATTAGTGATCTAAACTTCTACCTTAACAAGCTAGTAAAAGAAGAGCAAATTAAACCCAAAGGAAGTAGGAGAAAAGAATAATTTTAAAAAGGGTGCTACATCATGACCAGATGGGATTTATCCCAAGAGTTCTAGGTTGGTTTAATATTCAAAAATCAATCAGGGCTTCCCTGGTGGCGCAGTGGTTGAGAGTCCGCCTGCCGATGCAGGGGACATGGGTTCGTGCCCCGGTCCGGGAAGATCCCACATGCCGCGGAGCGGCTGGGCCCGTGAGCCATGGCCGCTGAGCCTGTGCGTCCGGAGCCTGTGCTCCGCAACGGGAGAGGCCACAACAGTGAGAGGCCCGCGTACCACCAAAAAAAAAAAAAAAAATCAATCAATGGTGCTTTCCTGGTGGTGCAGTGGTTAAGAATCCACCTGCCAATGCAGGGGACACGGGTTCGAGCCCTGCTATGGGAAGAAACCACATGCTGTGTAGCAACTAAGCCCGTGCGCCACAACTACTGAGCCTGTGCTCTAGAGCCCGCGTGCCACAACTACTGAAGCCCACGCGCCTAGAGCCTGTGCTCCGCAACAAGAGAGGCCACTGCAATGAGAAGCCCACGGACCACCACAAACAGTAGCCCCTGCTCGCCACAACTAGAAAGAAAGCTGGCACATAGCAACAATGACCCAACACAACCAAAATAAATAAATAAATAAATATCAATGTTTAGTATGTTAACAATATATGATCACCTCAATAGATACAGAAAAGACATTTGAGAAATTCAACACCAATTCATGATAAAAACTTTGAGCAAACTAGGAATACAAGAAAACATTAATCTGATAAAGGGCATCTAAGAAAAAACAACAGCCAACTTGTTTACCAAGTGCAAGCTTGTACTGCTTACCAAACGACAGGACAATAAATCAAGCGGTGAGGTGTTGGGGCAAGGAATAGCGACTTTATTCGGAAAGCCAGTGGACTGTGAAGATGGTGGACTAGTGTACCAAAGAACCATCTTGCCTGAGTCACAATTCAGGCTTCTTTTATACTAAAATGAGAGGGGGTGTGACTGGTTGCTGCAGACTTCTTGGTGTAGGAATCCTTTCTTCTTGCAGCTGTCAAGGTAGGTCTGGTCACATGTTCCTATAAACCTCCAACAAGACGAATGTTATTCTCTGTTCTGCAACTTTTAATCTCTATATGAACGGAAAAGTGGTATACCTTTAAAGGTCAGAGCCTTGAGAATGGGCTATCCTGTGTATTTCAGGCTGGAGGCAATATTCTTTTGAGTTTGAGGAGCCCTTGGTGCAGAGCCAGCATGACTAACCACAGGCAACAGAGCACAAAGGTTAGAGCTAAAGGAATAGATTCAATATGGAGTCAGGTTTGTTCTTCTCTGTTACAAACTTTGTAATTAAAGTGAAACATTGTTTCCCTGCTGAGACAAGTAATAAGGGTGTCAATTCTCAGCAGTTTTACTCAACTTTCTGTTGGAAGCCATAGGAGGTGCCATAAGGAAAGGAAGCAGAATGAAAGGCATAAGGATTGGAAAAGAAGTAAAAAACATGTATTCAAAAATGACATGATTGTTTACCTAGAGATTTTTAAGAAATCTATAGAATAATCACTACAACTAATAAGTGAATTAGTGAATTCTATATACTAGCAACAAACAATTTGAAAATGAAACTTTAAAAACAATTCAATTTACAGTAGCCTCAAAGAACATAAAATAGTTAAGAATAAATTTAACAGATATGTAGAAGATCTGTACTCTTAAAACTATAAAATATTGCTGAGGGAAATTAAAGACCTAAATAAATGAAAATTTATGTTCATGGGTTCGAAGGCTTGACATTGTTAAAAATGTCACTTCTCAAGTTCATCTGTAGGTTCAATGTAATTCTGATCAAAATCCCAATATAGTCAAAATCCCAGAATAGTCAATATAATCTTTACAAAGAAGAATAAAGCAGTATCAGCAACTAGACAAGAGTTAGAAATAGACCTGCACACATACAGTCAACTGGTTTTTTTTGACAAAGTTGCCAGAGGCCATTCAATGGGAGAAGGAAGAGTTTTCAACAAATGAAACAGTTTGTGCCGAACAGTTGGAAGTGCAGGAATAAAATGAAACCTTGACTTCTGCCTCACACCACAACAAAATTAATTTGAGATGGTCACAGCCTAAACGTAAAAGCTAAAAGCACAAAGACTCTTAAAGAAAACAGAATATATTTATGACCTTGGAGTAGGCAAAGATTTACTAAAGAGGACACAAAAGGCAGTAAACAAAAATTTAAAAAACCCTATAAATTAGATTGCACCAAAATAGATTTGTGCTGAAAAGACACCTTGAAGAAAATGAAATGATAAGTCACAGACTGGGAGAAGATATCTGGAGTACATATATTTGACAATAATGCACCATTTCACACCTGGCAAGAAACAAAACCAAACCAAACCATGCAAGCGAACAAAAAAACTGACCGACGCGTGTATTTCCTGGATGTGCATCACCTGGAGCTGTCTCACACTCCAGGAGGGAAGGGACCATGGGATGGCCATTTTGGAAGACAGGTGACAGTTCCCTGTAAAGTTAAAAGACACTTGGCCACAGGACCCACACAACCTGGGGAAGGTGGTTACACCCGCACACATTTTGCAAAACTCAGAATTGTAAATTAAAATCTGTGCATTTTATTTTAACTAAATTTTACCTATGTAAAAGCAAAATAGAAAGTAAGATGAATAAAATGAACATCAGAAAGCAATTAGCAGGGTTCCTCTTGGGTCCCTCTGGATCAGCCTGCGCCCGCGGGTGGGCGGGCCCGGCAGCCAGAGAGGAAACGAAACCGCGCAGGAGACCTGCGCGAGCGGAGACTGGGCGGCCGCCGCCTCCCACCCCTGACTGCAGTTTTGATTTTTCCTTGGCAGTCCTGGTTTCCCTGCAGCTCCGGCTCTCGGCGCTGGGTGCTTTTCTTGGACAATCCCTCTTGTCTCACTGGGCTTTCTTGGGAGCTGAGCGCAGGGAGCGGAGCGCAGGTGATGCGAGGACCTCGCGGGGAGCGAGGAGCGGCAGAATCTGCACGCTTTCCGGGACCATGTCAGGAACATAGTGGACTCTACCTACATCCTGAGCTACGTGACCCCCTGGTTTAGGGACGGTGAGTGGTTCCCAGCGGCGCTTGCCCCTTGGGGCAAGAAAACAGTTCAGGACTTATTTCCGCCTTGCTTTTCCCCGGTCTTTCAATCAATACAGGTAGCCTGCTGGGAACACCGGGTTTGTGGCAAGATCTCCACAGCGTTTTAGACTAGAGATTGTCAGAGTTTGAGGAGCACTTGGAGGCCCAGATGGGGAAACTGAGTCCCAGCGAGGTGAAACGACTTGCTTAGGGGGGCACATCTATTTAGATTTAAAGCTGGGGAAACAAGTCGCTGTCCATTTCATTTATTTGTACTAATACTTAGCGTCTCCTGTGTTTGTCTTTGGGCTGACATCAGAGATTCAGAATAAGATACAAGCCCTTCCTTAAAATACTTTAAAGTCCAAGGGTTTGGAGATGGAAGACTGTTGAGGACAGAAGTACACAAATGATTGCAAAGTGCTGTCAGAACTCAAAGGAAGTTGAGGCTTACTCTGCTGGATCTCGATCTTATTTGCACTACCAAATAACTGGAAATTTTTTTAAATTTAATTTTTATTTTATATTGGGGTATAGTTGATTTACAGTGTTGTATTAGTTTCAGGTTGTACAGCAAAGTGATTCAGTTATACATATATCCATTTTTTTCAGATTCTTTTCCCATATAGGTTATTACAGAATATTGAGTAGAGTTCCCTGTGCTATACAGTAGGTGCTTGTTGATTATCTATTTTACATGTAGTAGTGTGTATACGTTAATCCCAGACTCCTAATTTATCCCTCTCCCCTAGGGTTCCCCTTTGGTAACCACAAGTTTCTTTTCGAAGTCTGTGAGTCTGTTTCTGTTTTGTCAATAAGTTCATTTGTATCACTTTTTTAGGTTCCACATATAAGTGATATCATATGGTATTTGTCTCTATCTGATTTACTTCACTTAGTGTGATAATCTCTAGGTCCATCCATGTTGCTGCAAATGGCATTATTTCATTCTTTTTTATGGCTGAGTAATATTCCATTGTATATATGTACCACATCTTTTTTTTTGTTTTGTTTTTTGATACGCGGGCCTCTCACTGCTGTGGCCTCTTCCAGATGCGCAGGCCCAGCGGCCATGGCTCACGGGCCCAGCCGCTCCCCAGCATGTGGGATATTCCCGGACCGGGGCACGAACCCGTGTCCCCTGCATCGGCAGGCAGACTCTCAACCACTGCGCCACCAAGGATGCCCATACCACATCTTCTTTATCCATTCCTCTGTCAGTGGACGTTTATGTTTCTTCCATGTCTTGGCTATTGTAAATAGTGCTACTGTGAACACTGGGGTGCATGAATCTTTTTGAATTATGAGAGGAGCAAGACTCCCTGGAGTGAATGGCTTTAGGCTTCAATTCAGGTGTTTCCATGTGGTTTATAAGTCCCTTGATGATGGATAATGGCCATTTTACAAATTTGTATTGAAGTGCTTTGTGGCAGAGGTGAGCAGAGGCTTGGGGAGAAGAGAAGGGAGATGGTGCCTGGAAGGGTTGAGATGAGAGAAGGAATCTGCTCTAAGTGCCTATGTAGCTTTCCTGATGTGAGGTGGTTTTTGGAAATTGCATTAAAGCAGACAGGTAACTTGAGTGCTAATTGCTGTGCAAAAGCAAATCACAGGTTGTGGAGTGAGGAGTGAAAGAATGCCACCAACACAAATAGACCCCTACTTTCTAGTTGTACCCAAAGAAAAGTAACAAAAGAGTAGCTTGGGCCCTTGGAGAATGTAAGCCATGCAAGACATCTGTCTTTTCTAGAAATCCTTGGAATGAGTGAAACCCTAACAATGCTAGGAATCCCGTTCTTTCATGCACTCATGTATTGATTCAATTACCAGCAACTTAACCCCAGTTAAGGTGTGTGTTAGGCATTAGGCTAGCATTGGAGACAATTAACACATATTACTACATATATTATTTAATAGGAAGCATCCTGTTAGGAACTGAGGGTTCACTGGTGAGCTGGATAGAAATGGTTCCTGCTCTAAGGGATTAGAGTACGCATGTGAAGGCAAGTAACAGAACAATGGTAATAAAGTGTGCTGAGTGCTTTGATGGAAAACCGTAGTGTGCTAAGGGAGCACATAAGTGGGATAGCTTTTAATATATATAAGTTGTAATTTATAGTTACAATACAATCACAACAAAAATACCAAAAGGTAAGTTAGAAAAGCAAGCTGAAGAACACTGTATAATATTTTCTTATTTTTGACTGTTAACGATACCGTAGAGTTTTTAGTTCGAGCCCTTTCCTGAGGCAGCTGTTTTCATTTAGTTGGTTTACATCTTTCCTGTTCATTTCTTTATATTTTATCACATAAACTCTTTGCTTTCTCCCCATCTCTTTCTGTTTTCTGTTATATTGATAAAGTTCTCTATCCCCTGTTTTTTTTTTTTTTTTCGTGGCTGCTTTGGAAGCTCTGGATTCTATTGGTTAACCTTAACTGTGACAAATATATTTTATCATCAGGATTCAGTGAAGGAGCACAGACACTAAAGAGCATTATGGCTGGATAGAAGCTTTTTGACTCATTTTTTTTTGCCCTCATTAGAAGGCAATGGGAGCTTATCCATACTCTCCTTATGCCCATACATTCCCCATACACACACACACAAATACACCAATATGTTTAAATTACACTAGCAGCATACTCTATCTCTTACTATAATCCTTCTCTCCACATGTTGGATATTGTGCATGAGGTGCCTCTTGCAACAGGAGCACTGCAGCCATGTTTCTTCTGGAGAGCTTGCTTGGTAACTGGGGTACCTCAGGGCTTTGCTTATTCACAAGTTATCCAGAATGTTTCAGTGTAGACCTGGGTGTGGGCTACAGATTTTTTGCAATATGCCTTTGGAGTCAAGACTAACACTTATCCTGGAAGGGTGCTGGTGGGCAATATTCTAAGCATTTCTCCATTCCTTCAGTAACATATTCTGGACACATCATGAGCCGGGCACTTTGTTGATGATTAGAAGACAAAGATGCAGATAAAATGAGTACAACATGCTCATGGTCATGGTCAAAGGGAGAAGACAGGCCCCCAAATGATTACTATATACTATGCAGTGTCAGTGCTCCAGTCAGAGGCATGTAAATTAACTGAAAGCACAGGGAAAGACCAAGAAATTCTGCCTTGGGGAGCTGAGGATAGCATCACAGAGTGGCCAGGATGGCAAAAGGAGTGAGAGATACTGCCTGCCAAAAATGTGAGTTTCCATGCATTGAGCTCCCAGTGCTTTTGAGGAAAGTAACACTACCTAGCAGCAGATATTGGGGCCAGGCAGCATCACAGTGGGCCCAACCATGTGCAGAGTAAAACTAAACTGCCCAGGATATGGCGAGGCAGTTCACCTGGGAAGGTCTCAGTTGTGACTAGACGGATCTGGACCTCCATGTGGACTATCCGTAATGGCTCATAGGTAGCACATCTAGCAGAAGAACAAACAGCAGCGAAGCCTGGGAGCAAGAACCCAGCTGTAAGGACTAGGTTTAGGAAAAGGATTAACTATTGCAAAGGGTTGTGTGCCCAAGGATGCTGGGATAGGTGACAAGATAGGTTACTGTTATGGATTGAGTTATCTCCCCCAAAAGGTATATTGAGGTCCTAACCCCAGGCTTCAGAATGTGACCTTATTTGGAAATAGGATCTTTACATAGGTATGTAGTTAAGATGAGGTCATCCTGGAGTAGGTTGGGCTCCTGATCAAATATGACTGGTGTCCTCCTAAGAAGACAGCCATGTGAAGACATAGAGGAACAAAGAGAATGGCATGTGAAGGCAGAGGCAGAGACTGTAGTGATGTGGCTGCCAGACAAACAGAGGGGAAGGTAATGTGAAGAAAGAGGCAGAGTGGAGTGATGTGGCTGCAAGCCAAGGAATGCCAACAGCCACCAGAAGCTGGAAGAGGCAAGGAATGCCTTGTCCCTTACAACCTTCAGGGAGAGTGTGGCCCTGCCAGCACCTTGGTTTCAGACTCTGGCCTCCAGAACTGTGAGAGAATAAGTTTCTATTGTTTTAAGCCACCCAGTTTGTGGTAATTTGTTACTGCAGACACAGGAAACTAATAGAGACGGCTAAAATTAAAAAGATAGTAAAAAGTGTTGGCAAGGATGTATAGAAATTGGAATCCTCATAAATTGCTGGTAGGACTGTAAAATGGTACAGCTCCTTTGGATAACAGGTTGGCAATTCCTTACAGCGTTAAACATGGAGTTACCATAGGACCCAGCAATCTCATGCCTAGGTGTATACTCAAGAGAAATGAATACATATGTCCACACAAAAACTTGTACATGGATGTTCATAGCATTACTATTCATAAAAGACAACATGTAGAAACAACCTAAATGCCCATTAACTGATGAATGGATAGACAAAATGTGGTATATCCATACAATGACATATTATTTAGCAAGGAAAAGGATTGAATGATAAATGATACACAATAGATGAACCTTGAAAACATTATGCTAAGTGAAGGACCACAAGGACCACATATTATCTGATTCCATTCATATGAAATGTCCCAAACCGGCAAATCCAGAGAGACCCAAGAAGATTAGTGGTTACCTGGGGCTAGGGGGAGGGGAAATGGGGATGACTGCTAATGGGTACGAGATCTATTTTTACAGTAAGGAAAAGGCACTAAAATTAGATTTAAAACTCTAAAAACTATTGAATTTTACACTTTAAAAGGGTTTGTTTTAGTGTTGCAGAGGAGGAATGCATTCTTTCCTTTCTTCTTTCATTCATTCAGCATACCTTTGTTAAGTGTATATTAAGTACTAGATCTTCTTCTAAACTCTGAAAATACAGAGATTAACCAGCCAGACAACTGGCTTACTCCATTGGAATTTACATTCCATTGACAATGGGGGAAAAAAAATGGAAAATTATCAAATGTCAGGTCATGCGAAGGCAAAGTTTTGGTCACCAGCCCAGATGTGGAGTTAGTGTACAAAATCAGTATGACCACCAGCTGGTTGGTGGATAGTTTTCTGTTACCTGGCCTCACTGTGTTTCTCTTTAGCTTCTTTTGCTTTCTCTTTTCTGCTATATTTCCTACTGTCTGTTGACCTGAAATGAATAGACTGCCAGATATTTCTCCAGCAAAGATGGGTTTTTTCAGGGTCAGCAGAGAATTGCAATCTGGTGTCTGCAACCATGGCAGCCATGTGCAAGTCCCTGCAGGGCAAAGGGAGGAGAACACTTTTTTAGAGAGGAAAGGAGGCTGGGAGGGCTGTAGTAAACAAAGAGTCCATGGCTTTTCATTGGCCGAGTCGTTACCGGGAAAGAAGAGTCTGTCTTCTTCCTCTTGGGCTCTGCTATGTTCACAGGGCATGAGAGCGACCCCTTCTGGTCTCCTGACTCTATTTAATTGAGATTTCTGTTTATTAATTTTTTTACACGTCTTAGCAAAAGCCTGGAAAAAGGACCATGAAAGTATCTCTGTTTATCCTAACTGTGCTTGCTGTGTCCACTGTAACTGTTACGGATGACATGAGTGGTCCTATCCTCACACTCTTTTAGTCCTGTAATTAATTTAGACTTTTGAACAAGAAGCTATCAAAATGTTAGAAGAAGGCTTTGTTCTTCCACCTAACCCGGTGCTACCCTAACTTCTCTCTTGTTATGGGGAGACTCTTGCAAACATCTTTAAGAAACTCCTTTTCTTAAGGACTGCCCTCCAGCGTGTTCCCAGACTTCCACACCAAACTATTGAGAAGTTTCCAGAGAGGGTAGGAGGGGGTTTTGGTCAAGAATGGGTGTGATTGGCCTGGGCAGAGAACTTGCTGCCTTCCTGCAGTTCCTTTCGTCGCTGTGATTTGTTATACTCCCCAGTACCATTTGAGAAGGTTGATCTGACAACCAACCCTTCCAATGATTAATGGTTTTACATCCAATGATTAGTTTCTGCAGTTTTTTTTTTTTTTTTTGCGGTATGCGGGCCTCTCACTGTTGTGGCCTCTCCCGTCGCGGAGCACAGGCTCTGGACGAGCAGGCTCAGCGGCCATGGCTCACGGGCCCAGCTGCTCCGCGGCATGTGGGATCTTCCCGGACCGGGGCACGAACCCGTGTCCCCTGCATTGGCAGGCGGACTCTCAACCACTGTGCCACCAGGGAAGCCCAATAAGGTACTATTATTATTTCTGTTTTATACAGGAAGAAACAGAGGCTTAGAGAAACTATATAACTTGCCTAAGATCACACCACTAATAAGTGGTTGAGCTTGGATTAACAAAATGTATTTGTGTCCAGAGCCTGAACACTTAACCACTGGAGTCCATAGCCTTTTTTCTTTTTTGCCATTTTTAATTAATTAATTAATTTATTGGCTGTGTTGGGTCTTCGTTGCAGCACGTGGGCTTTTCTCTAGTTGCGGCGAGCGGGGGCTACTCTTTGTTGCAGTGCGCGGGCTTCTCACTGCGGTGGCTTCTCTTGTGGAGCATGGGCTCTAGGCGTGCAGGCTTCAGTAGTTGTGGCACACGGGCTCAGTAGTTGTGGTTCGCGGGCTCTAGAGCACAGGCTCAGTAGTTGTGGCACACGGACTTAGTTGCTCCATGGTATGTGGGATCTTCCTGGACCAAGGCTCGAACCCATGTCCCCTGCATTGGCAGGCGGATTCTTAACCACTGTGCCACCAGGGAAGCCCCCTTTTTTCTTTTTATTTGCTAAACTGTTTGGTTGTATTTAAGTTTGCATAAAATATTATTCTCAAAAGTAATAAAATAATTTTATCTGAAAATAGGGCAAACCTGAAAAAAACGTGACACAAAAATTACTCAGATCACAAAAGTACTCTTCTAGGTAATTATGCCTTAGATTTGAGGACTTTTGTAGATTTCAATGATCTTGCTCAGGTCTAAAATAGCATAGAAAATAGAAGACATTCCCCACGTTCAAATTTTTTCCCCAAATTCAATATTTAATATTAATTAAAATACCTGAATAATTTCTTCACATTCCTGATTAATTAAACGTTCGGATATTTCAGGAAGGATACCTTTTGGATTGATCGTGGTTTTAAATTCTGGTTGTAAACACTTTAAAAGTAATCTATACTCCTCCAACCTTTCAATTTTTTGGAAATCCCAACTTTCAATGGCATCATAAAGTCCAGAATAACCTGAAAAGTAGGAAGAAAATGGGGCTTTTAGAACGCCAACTAAAAATTACTTTGAGATTAATATCTCAAAATCATGATATGAAAGAGACTGAAAACATATCTGTAAATCACCTCCATTATTTATGATCTTTCAAAAAGAAAATTCAGTATTCATTTTAGGCACCCCACATTTCAGGTCCTCTAACAACGTTTACCATCTCTTAGGAGAAAGTACTAAGGTTAAATTTGAAGTCTTACATTTGGTCTTAGTATGAAATCTTCCTTCCAAGGTACCCCATGGACTTCACCTCAGCCTCTGATTTGCCTTTCAAATGAGTCAAACCGTCATGCTATTAAGTATCTCCTCAGTGCAAATTAGTAAAAAAGGCAAAAAGAAATAGAAATTTTAACTCCTGCCCCTCAGGGGCTTACCTCCTACATTATTCCAAGAAAAGAATAGTAAGTATAATGGGAAATTTGAGGAGAAAAAATTATTTTCTACTGTAATAATCCAAGAATGCTTGGCCCTAAGATTCTTAGCAGAATAACCAGGCTTGTCTGACTATAAGGCCCACACTCTTTTCATTAGGCTATAAAGACTATAACCACAGGGCTTCCCTGGTGGTGCAGTGGTTGAGAGTCTGCCTGCTGATGCAGGGGACACGGGTTCGTGCCCCGGTCCGGGAAGATCCCACATGCCGCTGAGCGGCTGGGCCCGTGAGCCATGGCCACTGAGCCTGCACGTCCAGAGCCTGTGCTCCGCAACGGAAGAGGCCACAACAGTGAGAGGCCCACGTACCGCAAAAAAAAAGAATAATAAAATAAAAATAAAATTAATAATAATAATAGTACCTTATTAAAATGGTATTTTTATAGGAATTGAATGAGATAATATATGTAAAGTGCTTACATATCCCTGGCACATAATAAGTGCTCAATAAATTTTAATTATTGTGATTAATAATAAAAGTCATGTAAGTCCCACTACCCAGAAAAAAGCATTTGTTAATATTTTGTCATATCCTTCCAAATATACCTATGCCAATATACCCATATTTTGAATGGGTGTCAAATAGGTTCGTTGTCTTCCTAATATAGCTGATGTTGATACATATAGCATCTCAGAGGAGGTAAGAACACATGGCTTGACATGTTGATATCACATGTAGAAGACAAGGATGAAGGAAAGCGTATCTTATTAAATGGTTGAGTTGGATGGGGCAAGAACGGTCATGAAGGAGACCTAGTGAACCAAAGTACACAATGATTTTAAATCAGATAGTAGTTGAATTGATATTTCTTCAGTAAAAACTCATAAAACGAAAACTTTTGAACTTGATTAATCAACTGCATTTGTCTTGCTTAGATTTGTTCCAACAAGGGGCTGATGGCAGGTGCAGAGTAAATGGTTGAGTGCCTTCTCAGATCAGACAAGGAGAACTGGCCGAAAACTTTGAAACTTGCATTGGAGAAAGAAGAGAGCAAGTTCAGTGAACTGTGGATGGTAGAGAAAGGTAGGGTATTTGGAAGGGTGGGAGGGTCTGAAAACATGCCCTTCCTCATAGTTCTACTTAGGGCTTCCTTCAGTCCTGCCTGTTTTTCTCTCACTGTCAGAGGCATTTCCCCTGCAAATACTCATGGTTACATCTCTAGTGAGAGACCAGCATGAAGTTGAGTTCTGGAAGGCAGGTGGTTTTTTAATCTACAGAATTAGTTAGGTTGTATATAACCCCTAACAAACCACTCTCATCCAGAATTAGCCCATCCTGCCCAAAGCATTTGGGTAAGGCAGAGTCTGAGCTCGCCGTCTGGATTTAGATTATCAGAAAAATAGCTTGAAAATTCTAGAGTTAAAGGTTCAAACTCCAGGACTCACCCACTTTTCAGAGTAGAATTATGATGGACATTGCCTGGTTCTCTTGCCTGGAAGCCATCTGGAACTGAACTAGAACAGGATTGGAAAAAAGAATCTGTTGTGATTAAGTATCTGAGCCATCATTTGGCTTCCTGAAGCTAGTAACATCTTCTCAGAGCATTATTTTAAAGGCTGAGTTTGGTAAACCATCTGAGCATCTGGTCTTAGCCTTTTTGTAGGCTTCTTTAAGATCACAAATTGTTCCAGAAATTATCTGTGTAAATATACATCTGATTTCTTGGGTCAGGTCAGGAATGGAAGACATGAGTGTCTGCTAAATCGTGCTTCTCTTTGGTTTGATTGTAAATCACGGGGGAGCTTGCTAAAATGCAGGTTCTGATTCATTCCGGGCTCAAGAGTCTGCATTTCTAACAAGTGCCTAAAGAAGTTGCTGGTCCATGTTTCACATTTTGAATAATAAAGTTCTAAATGACACTGGAGTTCAAACTCCAAATTGAGATTTCAATTTGAAATCAAAAAGATTCCTTTGGTTGTTTTAAAAGGTGGAGGGAGTAGTTGTGAGAAATCTTAATGGAAGTTTAAAATTTTAGTATTATGATCTCTTTGTAGGGCTTTCACCATCAAGATCGTAATCAAATAATGTAAAGATTCTAAGATGTGTTTTGGTCTCATAAAGGTGCAAAAGATGTCAAAATGAAAGATCTTGAGGATGATGAAATGAAAACTTTGGATGTACAGATTTTCTACAGGGAAGAACCAGAAAACCAGAATCTTAGTCAGAATTCATGCCCTTCTTCAGGTATTCAGCATCGTTTGTTCTTATCCATAATGATGCTTTTTAGGTATTTTGTGTGGGGTCATGTTTTGCAGTGCCAAAAGTCATAGCCTAATGAAAAGTTATTTAAGGAAAAGTAAGAAAGAAAAGAGAATTTATATTAAAATGGATACTTTCTCTGTAATTAGAAATGTCATTCTCTCCCTTCCATAGCTATTGCTAGCTTCTCCCTTTTTCTTCTTTTTGTCTTCTTTTATCACTAAGTATTTGCATGTATACATTGAAAATGCAAATAGAGTCCTCCCAGAAACTCAATGTCTATGAAATCCAAAATCAGCCCTGCTTTCCAAAGAAATACTTTTACTCTTTGTGAGTCACTCGCTCAGTTTCCTCTCAAGATCTCAGGGCTGCAGTGTATGTTGATGAAATGTGTGCCCTGCACAGACATGTGGAGCTGAGAGGTTGAGTGGGGCTGAGATCCAGCCTGTCTTGTTTGGCAAACAATACACTGAGGGGCTGTGTCCTCCAAAAGGAGCTCCTTTCTCTAATTCTCACATAAGTTAGCTACGGCCCTATAAGGCCCACTTTATGTTTCTTGAAGCATATTTTCATGAGGAGACCAGAAAGTTGCATAGTAAGCCATAGTCAAGAGTTATTTATAAAAGGGCATCAGGGAAACAATTAGGATCGATAATGAATAGTGGTAGAAGAAAGATGTGATTTGGGGATAGCAACATAAGGTGAAAATTTATAGATTGCTTCTGCAACCGAATGATACATATTTTTTGTTATTCCAGAATAAAATCAATGAATGTAAATTGCTTTCATTTTTTCTGACACGTAAAGGTCCTTAGTGGAACTCACTTAACCTTTAAGAAATTCCCATTTTCTTTAAAATGGGTAGGTTGGACTCAATAGATGATTTCCAAGGTCTTTTCTAGCTCTTAATATTCTGTATGCTTACCTGTTAGTGAGAAAAGCCTCTGATTATTTTTTAAAACTTCTGATTCTATGAAGAGAGAATACCATGTGAGAGCCTGCAGAATTACAAAGCATGGTTGTTCGTCAGTAAGAGATTACTTTGGGAGTTCATTATTCACAGTTAGGTGTTTTTCAAAGATCTAGGAGGGGTTTGTGGTTGTTTTGTCTCATACAGCATTTCCTTTAACTGGTGGCCATCTGTCTTGCCCTGAATTAGGCCATTCTTGCTTTAGTTTCTCCTTATTAGGCTTCCATGATGGTTTCAGAAAGAAATCTTTGTGGGTTTTTTTTTTTTTTCCTTTTTGCCATTGGTACTTTGTCATTGGGGGAGAATTCTGTACTTCAAGTCAGTGCAGAAGCTGGAATGCTTAATTAGAGACAAGGATTCTAAACTTTCTTGAATGAGGCCTTTCTTTCTAGAGAGAGAATTCTTGTCTGTTGGACAATACCTGTTGCCTTGATTCCTCAGAGCAGTCACTGTTTGGTAACTTAGTTTCTTTTGTTTTACAGAAGTGCCTCATACTTAACAGCCCATTGAAGCCAAGAAATTACCAACTAGCGCTTGCCTTACCTGCTCAGAAAGGAAAAAACACAATAATATGTGCTCCTACTGGTAAGCCAATTGCCATTACTGATATAGTTTGTTTCTCTATTTGCTTCCTTTTTTCCCCTTTATTGAACACTGGAACACAATGGGCAAGTTTCAGTTTTTTGATTGTTCCATTTGTCTTTTGAGACAACCATTCTATTAATATAGTCTCAAGGTATTTAAGGAACATGAGGAAGGAAAGAAAAATGCCCTCTTTTATTTACTTTTTAAAATTTATTTATTTATTTTTGGCTGTGTTGAGTCTTTGTTACTGTGCGAGCTTTCTCTAGTTGAGGTGAGTGGGGGCTACTCTTCATTGCGGTGTGCGGGCTTCTCATTGTTGTGGCTTCTCTTGTTGCAGAGCACCGGCTCTAGGTGTGCGGGCTTCAGTAGTTATGGCTCACGGGCTGTAGAGCACAGGCTCAGTAGTTGTGACGCACGGGCTTAGTTGCTCCGCGGCATGTGGGATCTTCCCAGACCAGGGCTCGAACCCATGTCCCCCTCATTGGCAGGCGGATTCTCTGCGCCACCAGGGAATCCCCCGAAAAATGCCCTTTTTTAGCTTCCTGCAGGCCCTGACTGTCTGAATGCATGTTAACTAGGACACAGCTTGATTTTTCAGTCATAGTGTAAATTCTGCAGTTGTTAACCTGCCCACATCACCAATTTACTAGTCAGTTCAGTGGGTTTAGGGGAGCCTAAAATAATGACCTTTCTACAGAAGTATTTTAGTATACTATTAGTTACATGTTGTCTTTCTCTTTATATGTTAAAAGGTTGTGGAAAAACTTTTGTTTCACTTCTTATATGTGAACATCATCTTAAAAAATTTCCACAAGGACAAAAGGGGAAAGTTGTCTTCTTTTGCTATGCAACTCCCAGTGTATGGGCAGCAGAAATCTGTGTTCTCAAAGCATTTTAGAAGACTTGGGTAGGTATAAGTTGGTCCAACTTCTTTTTCTCTAGCTTCATGTAACTGATGTGTTTTCTGCTTTGTGTTGCTTTTGGAAAACCATGATTCAAAAAATTTATAGTAGATTAAGCTTTTATATAATCTAGATGTAGTTCCTTCATGGATTCAAGTCTGTTTTGTTAGATAGACCTGAAATCCTAAATTCCTTTGATTAGCTCTTGTCGAATGAGTAAATGACTTAAGATAACTTTTATATTTAAATGGCACATTTAACTTTTTAATGATTTTATAATTTATCTAATATTACTCTTTTCCTTACTATTTTCTTTCTCAGTGGCTTACAAGAATTACAGTCAGCCCTCTGTATCTGCAGGTGCCACATGGAATATATTCTACTAGCAATTCTTCCTAGCTTACATTTATTGATCACTTACTATGTGTCAGGCTTTGTGCTGGCACTTAACTTTTCTCCAGATCTGTTCCTTTTGAACTTAGGGAGAATTTAATCCCTCGATGTTCTGACCTGGTATTTCATATCTTTGTGGTTCGTCATTCACATCATGGTTGGTAATAGGAAATTTCTGTCATTTTCCAGGTACAAAGTTGTAGGCATTTCTGGAGTAACATGTGACAATGTCTCAGTGGAACAGACTGTTGAGAACAATGGCATCATCATTTTAACTCCACAGATTCTTGTAAACAACCTTAAAAATGGGACTATTCCATCACTCTCTGTCTTTGATGATATTTGATGAATGCTACAACACTAGTAAACATCATCCTTATAATATGATCATGTTTAATTATCTAGTTCAGAAACTTGGAGGGTCTTCAGACTCACTGCCCCAGGTATCTCTAAAGTCAGATGGATTTCTCAGAAGAGTTCTAACCTTCCTAAATCCTGTTTATTTACCCTGGTGGCCATACTGAGGATGTCCTTCTGAGATCCTGAGTGCACATTGTACAACTCATTCATTAATTTTGATTGATTCATTCATTTATTCACTTAACAAATATGTATTAGGTGCCTCCGTGTGTCACGCACTGTGCTAGGCACTAGGGTATAAATATAAAAAGACAAAGTACTTGCCCACAAACAGCTTAAGTTTTGTGGGGAGCAAAATATGTGAGAATTATGTTATAATTTATGGTGATGGCACATGATGGAGTGGTACAGAACAGGAATGACAGAGATCCTAAATGTGCTATGAAAGTAAGGCAAGACCTAACAGAAGTTAGGATAGGCAAAAACTAACAAGAGTTTACAAGATGGTTTTCAGTAAAGGCTACTGTATGTCCAGAGGCAGAGAGTTATGAAAGAGCATGGGGTGCTCAAGAAGCTTGAAGTTCTTTTTTTTTCTTTGACCGCACTGCACGGCTTGCAGGATCTTAGTTCCCTGACTGGGGATTGAACCTGGGCCACGGCAGTGAAAGTGCTGAGTCCTAACCACTGGACTGCCAGGGAATTCCCAAGAATATTGAGGTTCTTGATATTTCCTGAGTGCAGAGCGTGAAGTAGTGAATAGCAGCTGGTGAGGCAGGATGGGAGAGAGGGAATGACTGACAGAACAAGATTCCAGGAGAGACCAGAGGGTATGGGATAGGTAGGCAAGTAGATGCATTAGTACGGGAGAGCAGATGAAACACCATTTTTGGTGTCATCAGAGAGGAGTGGCTGAGGAGAGTCAAGACAGAGAGTAGACGGAGGCAGGAAGGGTAGGGAATCCCTGGCGTATAACCTCTCTTCTCTCGAATGTAGGAGAGAGAGATCGTTCACTGAGGATAATCAAGATGGGAATGGAGGAGGGAGCTCAGGGTGTATGGAGATGATTTGAAATGGTCGAGACAGAACTGAGAGGAACACAGAAGAATCGCCTGGTCATATTGGGGCCAAATGAGGTTGGAAACCATGACTATGGTTTACTGATCTCACATTTGAGTTATGTTCTCTAACCTTAATAATTACCCGTTTAGGAAGCACAGTTTAAAAGAAATTCAGTATGGTGCCCATAGACAAAATTCAGTAGAAATCACATTTCTTACAGATTTTTCTTCTAGAATAAAATTGGTAGTTAACTAGATTCCTTGCTTGATTGAATGATTCAGTCATTCAATATTTGAGTGGCTATGAGAGGAAGGAATAAATACTTATTAGAAGACCATTAAACTAAATTCTTTACAAATGTTATCTTACTGAATTCACACAGCTACCGTTTTTTAAAAATTGAAGTATAGTTGACTTACAATGTTGTGTTAATTTCTGCTGTACAGCAAAGTGATTCAGTTATCCATAGATATACATCCTTTTTAATAATATTTTCCATTATGGTTTATCACAGGATATTGAATATAATTCCCTGTGCTATATAGTAGGACCTTGTTGTTTATCCATTCTATATATAATAGTTTGCATCTGCTAATCCCAAACTCCCAATCCATCCCTTTCCCACCCCCCTCCCCCTTGGCAACCACAAGTCGATTCTCTATGTCACACAGCTACCTTTTTTTTTTTTTAAGTTTCTTATTTTTTGGCTGCACCACACAGCATGTGGAATCTTAGTTCCCCGACCAGGGATTGAACCCATGCCCCCTGCACTGGAAGCACAGAGTTGTAACCACTGGACCGCCAGGGAAGTCCCACAGCTACCATTTTAAATGGCTGTTGTTTCCCAACTTTAGAGACGGCTGAAGATACTTGTCCAAGGACACACAGACAGTGTGACATGGCTGAGATTGGAATGCAAGCATGTCTGATTTTAGTCCTTTTCCTTTTCAGTATGTTGTTCTACACATCACGGGGGAAACAAGGGTAAAGAAAAGTCCTGCCTTGAAAGGGTTTCTTCTCTTGGCTTCTATGCTGATTTGTGTTTAGCTGCTGAGTAACTGTTCAGTGCTGAGTAACTATTCCTGCATTTATTCAGTGCTTTGCCTAATGGGGACCTTTCCATTTTTGATGTCATGGAGAATGTCAGAAAAAAAAATAACGTTCTTGCTCTTTATCTGAAGTTAGTTTTAAAACCAGAACAAAACCTACTTTAGCAGGAAAGAGTTACATGAAGGGTTGTGGAAACATCATGCTATTTCCCAGACATCCAACGGTTTGGAGTGCTCCTCTCAGGTCATTGGGCTGACTGCCTTGGTTGGCACTGGGGATGCCAGAAATACAGCTGAAGCCACAGAATATATCTGCAAATTGTGTGCTTCTCTTGACACATCAGTGGTAGCAACAAAGACAACTTGGAGGAACTGGAGGAGATTGTTTATAAGCCCCAGAAGTGTAAGTGGGATCCAGTAACAAACCCTTTGGGACTTTGTTACTCTCTGCTATTCTTAGTTCAGGGCTATTTAGATGAACCCTGAATTTTTACCCTTCCTCTGTTTAGTGGAAAATATTTAACCCCAAACTTGGGAAGTAATCACATTTCCAGCTTCTTTCCCCAATGAAGTTCAGGAGTGGCCTGTAGACAGCAAACATTCTTACTCTTCATTTCTGCAAAACTCTTATAAACGTACTGGCAATGAGAGATGGGTGCTTAGAAAATCATGTAGATGGCTCAGTCCTTCCCTGCTTTCCGTGCCTGAGGCAGACACTGAGTTCCCATTCATCATTTGAATATGTATCTGGTAATTTTGGTTGAAATGAAATTATCTGAACTCATATTTTCCCTCAAAAGATCAGAATATGATTTTATTAATAAGATCAACTAACAAATGATTCTTGAATATGAATGCTATATTAACCCAGCAAGGGAGATGGGTACAGAAGATGCATATGAGTTCATCCCCTTGCTCTCTGAATAACATATGACCGAATGAGTAAAAGGCAGAACATACATACCTGAAATAGTCAGGGAGCTGCTTGTCCCCCCTGCCCCCTGAGTTTCTTCTCCTCTCATGACCCATAAGCCCAACCAAGTCGCATTCCTTGGGCTCCTCAAACGGGTCATGTGTTGTGTTCTGTCTCTAAGCTTTGTCCGTCTGAGCATTTGCACATGACTGCGCTCACTCCTTCTTGCCTCTTTATCCCACGACACTGCCTCCCCGGGAAGAATGAGAGAGTCTTTCCCATGCTCCATGACACCTTGCACATACTATGTCACAGCACTCTGTGTGGTCATTTGGCTGTGTATCTTTCTCTCCCCTAAGAAGACAGACCTCTCTGGAGCACAGAGCCTGTTCTTTGCAGCTATCACCAGAATGCGGCATGTGGTAGATGATTAATAAGTTTCTGTGGATACAATGCAAAAATGAATGTTAGGAACATTGTGAACACTCCTGGGGGTTGGGTGGGAAGGGAGAAGATGAAAGAACAGAGACAGGGTTTAAAATGTGGCATTTTCAGGAACAAGATGGATATCAGACTTGTCAGAGCAGGGCCTATGTGTTGAGTAACAGGAAAGCCTGAGTAAGAAGTTGAATTAGACCCAGACAGTGAAAGAGATGTTAGAATCAGTGCATTAAACACTAGGGAGCCGCTGCAAGGTTTCTGAGTATTTGTTTTATCATTCAGATGACTTGCCTGTGAGCTTGGGGCCTAGGGTTTTACAGAGGAAGTAACAAAGGCAGAGAAAGGTTTGGAGAGGCATGCTTTGAACTATGAAGTGTGCTTCCTGAAAAATACTCATTTTCCTTTGATGGCTCTAGTTTTTCGGAAAGTGGAATCACAGACCACCAACAGATTTAAATGCAACATATCTCAGTTGATGATAGAGACAGAGTCTGGTAAAGAGTATCTTTGAAGAACTTGGTACCATAACTCTCGGTGAGAATAACCTCATTTTGTACTCTCTCCATATGGGAACAGCCATTTATTATTCACTGGTGTCTTGCACTCTCCTTAGTTCAGACAATGTCAAGACCATATCTAGAGGTTGACTTTCTTGATTATAGGTTATTCAGGAGCCTTCTTAGTCCTCCTTTATTTTCTCTTGCTTTTTTTCCCTCTTTTTAAATCCAAAGTAAATCCTTCTGGACATGCACACCTGAAAAATACTGTATTTAAATCAATTCATTGCTTTCGTGGCCTTCCAAATTAGCTTTCCATCCTGACCTCCCTATTTATATGAATGAAACCACCATTCCCGTGAAGGCTCAGATTCAAACCTAGGGGTGATCTTTGATTCTTTCTTCTTTTGAGGCTCTCATGAAGTCACCAAGTTCTGTTCTCCTTTTTAAAATTAATTAATTAGTTAATTAATTAATTCACCAGGTGTTGTGCCAGGTACTATGCTAGGTAATGGAAACACCAAGATTAAAGACAATCTTGCCCTCAAGGAACTCACAGTCAAACAATGAGAATCAGATGCGAATAGTTGCCATGCCGTCGGGCAGAGTTACACACTGGACATCATGGGAGCATATGGGAGCTTAGGCATGGACTGGGCTGCAGGGAAGACTTCCCGGGGGAGGTGATGCCTGAGACAGATCTTGAAGTCAGCCAAGTTAAGACGGAGAGGTAATCAAGTGAGGTCGAAAAGGCATCAGAGTGACTTCCCTGGTGGCGCAGTGGTTAAGAATCTGCCTGCCAATGCAGGGGACACGGGTTTGAGCCCTGGTCGGGGAAGATCCCACATGCTGCAGAGTAGCTAAGCCTGTGCGCCACAACTACGGAGCCCACGAGCCACAACTACTGAAGCCCGTGTACCTAGAGCCCTTGCTCTGCAACAAGAGAAGCTACCACAATGAGAAACCCATGCACCCGCAACGAAGAGTAGCCCCCGCTCACCACAACTAGAGATAAGCCCTCACGCAGCAACGAGGACCCAACACAGCCGAAAATAAATAACTAAAATAAATAAATTTATAAGAAAAAGAAAAGGAAAGAAATGGCATCAGACGCAGAAGGAAGGAGAGAGTGCAGTGAATTTTAGGACCTGCAAGATTTCATGATAATTCTAACAAGTGATTAGTAGAAAGGAGTGAGGCAAATGGGAGAGGCAAGGGCCAGTGAAGGGCCCAGTAGGCCAAGCTGAGTTTGAATTTTAGCCTAAAAGCAATGGGAAGCAGCGGGTGATTTTAAACTGATTAGTCCTGAGATGAGGACACCAGTGAATGAAGAGAGCCAAACAGAGGCGGTGGAGTTGGGGTGGTGAAGGGAGGAAGCTTGTGCAGACAGGAAGTGTTCAGTTTTTAGGGCTTTTTTGGTGGCGTGGCACCTGTGTGTGCGCCAGCAGGTGGTACTGGTTCTAGCGCTAGGAGCGGCTTCGGCGGACACAGGTGAGTTCAGAGTTTTGGAGATGTTGAATTTTTGATGTCTGCAAGGTAACTCCTAGTGTCTCGCCTTCTCACACTTAATTTGCTTTTCTCTTTCCTTTTCTTTCACAGCTTGATTTCAGACTTATTCTGACACCTCATTTGTCCACCTCTGTTTCCCATTGAACCCCCATTACCTGGCTCGTCTGCCTGAAATTACCAGTTTTATCTCGTCAGTGTCCTGCTGGCATCCTTGTTCTTCCAGGCCGAGCTGTAACCTGCCCATTTGCGCCCTGCTCGTGCAATCTGGTTCTGCTTCTCTTCCCAGGTTTCCCCTGTATGCTAGCTCTGTGACTTGGCATAATGATTTTGCTTCTCTGAGCTTCCATTTCCTAATCTGTAAAATGTAATATCTACCTCATGGGTTTGTGAACTGAAGTGAAATTTTAAATGTAAGACATGTTGGTTCTTGGTACATAGTAGGTATGCAGTAAACAAGCGTATATGTACACAGACACCCTACTGAGAGGAATATCTGGTACAGAGAGTAAGGAAGAAAATTAGAAGGCAAGGCATGCTTAGAACCTTAAATGACTGGCCAGATGGCACAATGAAAAACTTTTTTTTTTTCAGAAAACATCTCAAATTCAAAATAGGAATTTTGGAACACAGAGATATGAACAGTGGATTATCGCAGTTCAGAAAGTGTGCATGGTGTTTCAGATGCCAAAGATGAAGAGAGCAGGATTTGTAAAGCACTGTTTTTCTACACATCGCATTTGTGGGTATGTGGCTTCTTTGGAAAAGCATATTTCAGTCGTGTCACCTACTGGGAGCTGCACTGTGGCAGCTGGGAGAGCATCACTTAGGAACTTGCCAGGTGGTTCTTATGAAGCAAACTCCAAAAGTTATCCCATTCAGCGTCTTCTTTGCTCTCTGAAACCTAGCACTAGAGGCAACGGGACAGAAACAAAGGCCGAGGTTGTATGTTGAGCCTCAGCATTCCCATAATTGGCATAATTGGAAAACACTGGGTGGTGATGCACATTATTGTAGATACGTGACCAGTGACAGCCATCTTTAAAGTTCAGTAGGTGGGTTGTGTTGCCATATCCTGAAGCACATGTCTTTCTGCTTTTGGTCAAGCCACATGCTGAGAAATCCAGAGTCTCTGGTTGTTTGCTGGCTAATCAAGAAGGTAAGCAACAACAACCATCATCACCTCTGCTTGTCGTGCCATTGAAAATATTTTAAAATGCACTCAGTCAGTATGAATTTGTAGAATTTTAATGAATTTAATTGACTATCTGGTGTAAGTGGTCAGCACCATCATTCTGAACAGGTGCCATTACAATTCAGTGATGGCTTTGGGTGTATAAAAAGGTTAAGTTGAATGTCTGAATTACATTTTTGTGTGATTTAATCTTTGACATGTGTTCTTCTTGGAATTTTCTTTCTCTTCTAAGGTAGATTTCTAGAATCCAAAGTGATCCTAATTAATTAATGAGTCTAGCTAATTGAGGGTTTTTTTTTATAGTGTGGTTCTAAGGTTTTATTATAGTACTGTTAGAGACCATTCATCTTAAAAAAAACTAAGTTGGAATGGATTTGAGACAAGTTTATTATTAAAATTAATTCTGTGTTAATTACAGCAAATTGAACTTGAGTACAGCGAATGCACTAGGCATTAGAAACATACTGAAACTGTTTTCACTTTCAACAGATACAATGATGCCCTCATTATCAATGAGCATGCTCGAATGAAAGATGCTCTGGATTACTTAAAAGACTTCTTCAGAAATGTCCAAACAGAAGGATTTGATGAGATTGAGCATCAAGCTCACTCAGAGATTTGAAGATGGGTGGCATTTCCAGGAGAGGAAGGCCAGTGGAGCCTGGAGACTCCAAGGGCAGCCTACACATATTGTGTCACACTTAGCGGCACGTGGTTACGCTCAGGGACTTGTCCCGGGCTCAAGAAGGTATTATACATGTCAGGACTATGATGCTTCAGGGAAATCTGGCGCTTATGAAAAGAATCTGCTGCTTATACTATTTCTTGTTTTGAAGAAGGAAAAAATAATAGGATTTGCAAAGGATACATCCCATCAAAATAGTCAATTGATAGTAGCATTTTTTGGTTTAACTTTTAGTAATTTTATAAAGGTTTAAAATTTTTTAAAAAAGTGTTTTAATGATATTAAGACTAATTATATATATGTCTTTATAAAGAAGAAAACCAACATGGCTCATAATCCCACTGCCTTCATATTTAGGAAAATATTAACTGAAAAATCTCTCTTCTTCCTCTCTCAAATGCTTTTCCCAAAGGTAATTACTGTTAATTTTTTTTGCCTACCAAAGTATTAACTATACATATGTGTGCTGCTAAACACTGAACAACCAGATTTCTGGGGGAAAAAAATGTATGCATTTATCAGTATATTTAATGTATGCATTAAATTGATGGTTATTCCTCATAAAATTCTGGTCAGAGATTGGGAGATAAACTGTTTGAACTATAGCTAAAGGTCACAGTGTGTTCTACGTTGCTAGAATTTAAAAACCTTTTGTAAAATGTTCCCCTTTTGCAGAGAAGCTGCAGGAACTAGAATGTATTTCCATGGATCCCAGCAATGAGAACCCTAAACTCAAAGATCTCTGCTTCATCTTGCAAGAAGAGTACCACTTAAGCCCAGAGACCAGAATCTTGTTAGCTGAAAACTGCTGTGCGTGTGCAAATGTGCTAAAATTAGCTGTTAATATTTTTGCAAAAAATCAATATTTGTTTTGATATACCATGACCAAAGCCACATAGCTAGTAGTTGCCACAGCTGGGATTTTAGGTCAGGCAGACTTGTGGCAGAGTCCAAGTTGTTGGACCCCACCTTAAATATCCTCTCAAAAACAAGGACAAGGATAGGCCCTATTGCTAAGGTTGTTGTAAGATCATGGATGTAAAGCACTTATCACAGTACCTGGCATGTCGTTAAGTATTCCATAATTAATAGCTATTTTTTCAAGGGTAAAGTTCCCTCTTGGTGAGTTATACCTGCCTTCTGACTCTGACACAGGAATGACCCTCCCAGTACAGAAGTGTGTATTGGATGCATTCAGAACTGACGGAGATAACAAGATTCTGATTGCCACCTCAGTTGCTGATGAAGGCATTGTCATTGCTCAGTGCAATCTGGTCCTCCTATTTGAGTATGTGGTCAATGTCGCCAAAATGATCCAAACCAGAGGTAAGAAAAGCTTTCATACCATTACTAAAAGGCTGCCATTTTATCTGATTTGTGAATGTGTCTGTCATTCCAGCCTTTCTCCTTTACTGTGACCAATGGCACAGTGGACCCTGGTATCATTGGCCCTAAAGGTGGCTTACTTGGTCAGGACTGGGTAGCTACAGTTTTGTCCACTAACATATACTCCATTTTGGTTCTTGTTCACAATGAATACTGATTACTGGACCGACATTGGCTGACATATTTATTGAAGGATAATTCCAACTTTGATTGACGCTTTGGCAGTCACATGTGGACCTTTTCTGGTTGTGCTTAGGTGCTGGTGGGCTCCCTGTATTCCAGAAGAGACACTCCAAGGAGTTGTATCCCACTTGAACTAGACAGTCTCCTAACTGGTCTCTCTTACTTTTTCTAATTTCCATAACAACGGCTGCCACATCTTTTTTCCAGAGAAACAGCTCTGAGCATGTCCCTTGCCTGTTTAGAAACTCCAGTGTTTCCCCAATTTTCTTGGTGTTAAAGCATTTTCAAAATCCAGCACCCACTTATCTTTCCAACCTTATTCCGCATTCTTCCATTTCATTCATTAGCCGCTTCAGCCTACCTGACTTTATCATTTCTTCCTTTTTGAAGGAATTGTACGAGTACTGCTTCTGCTGACCTTTGGTTTTCCTCTTCTCCTGCCTCCACATCACCTGTCCCTAATTCTCCCAGCTGGCAATAATCTCTAATTTGAATGCCCATGACCCTTTTATCCATCTTTCTTTTTTTAAAAAAAAATATTTATTTATTTATTTAGCTGTGCCAGGTTTTAATTGTGGCATGCAGGATCTAGTTCCCTGACCAGGGATCGAACCCTGGCCGCCTTCATTGGGAGCATGGAGTCTTACCCACCGGACCACCAGGGAAGTCACTATCCATCTTTCTTTTTTTTT
>NW_020174042.1:1334017-1403111 GCF_003031525.2 Neophocaena asiaeorientalis asiaeorientalis | reverse complement strand
GGCTCTCAGGCTCAGTAGTTGTGACACATGCGCTTAGTTGCTCTGCGACATGTGAGATCTTCCCGGGCCAGGGCTTGAACCCGTGTCCCTTGCATTAGCAGGCAGATTCTTAACCACTGTGCCACCAGGGAAGCCCTCCCTATCCATCTTTCTTATAGCAGTTATCATTTTCCACCTATATTCCGGTGGTTGTGAACATATCTTATTTCCCCATTTCCCCATCTGTTTATTATTCATCTTTGGGGCCCTCACCATGTCATCCTGAGGGTTCATGCCAGATTGTCTTTAAGCAGTATTTCTAATAATGTGCCTGTCCAGTCACAGTGTACCATGGAGACCCCAAGGAAGCCTGCCTAAGGTGGGCTCCTTGTTTATCTGAATGTTTAATATGCAGGTGCACACCTGAGTTAGACTTCACACCCTACCAGCTCAGCTCTTCTAGAAAGTGGGATTCAGTGAACCAAAGTTGAATTTTAGGAATACCCCTATTTCTCTCATATTCTCAGATTTATCAGAGTTTTAAGTCAAAGACACCAAATAAAATATTTATTTTCTAATAGGCAGAGGAAGAGCAAGAGGGAGCAAGTGTTTCCTTCTGACTAGTAATGCCGATGTAATCGAAAAAGAAAAAATAAGCATATACGAAGAAAAAATGATGAATGACTCCATTTTAAGCCTGCAGACGTGAGATGAAGCAGTAAAGAAAAGGTAAGTCTTTGTATCTGTGTTACTCTTTCAGAATCTGACTGTAAGTCACAAACAGTCCCTGTTTGTGAGCATGGCTGGTACCTGTTATCATGTTGCTCTGAGTGTTATTTTACTTTACTATTCCATTCCGTTCCATTCCCTGCACTGTGGGGCTTGTGGGATCTTAGCTCCCTGACCAGGGATTGAACTGCGCCCTTGGCAGTGGAGTCCTAACCACTGGACTGCCAGGGAATTCCCTGAGTGTTATTTTACTTTACTATTCCATTCCATTCCCCGCACTGTGGGGCTTGTGGGATCTTAGCTCCCTGACCAGGGATTGAACTGCGCCCTTGGCAGTGGAGTCCTAACCACTGGACTGCCAGGGAATTCCCTGAGTGTTATTTTATTTTACTTTAAAAAATTTTTTTAACATTTCTATTTATTTATTTAGGCTGCGTTGGGTCTTCATTGCTGCGTGCGGGCTTTCCCTAGTTGCAAGCGTGCGGGCTTTCCCTAGTTGCAATGAGCGGGGACTACTCTTTGTTGCGGTGTGCGGGCTTCTCATTGCAGTGGCTTCTCATGTTGTGGAGCATGGGCTCTAGGCACATGGGCTTCAGTAGTTGCAGCAAACAGGCTTCAATAGTTGTGGTGCACGGGTTTCAGTAGTTATGGCACGTGGGCTCAGTAGTTGTGGCTTGCGGGTTCTAGAGTGCAGGCTCAGTAGTTGTGGTGCACGGGCTTAGTTGCTCCACGGCATGTGGAGTCTTCCGGACCAGGGCTCGAGCCCATGTCCCCTGCATTGGCAGGCAGATTCTTAACCACTGTGCCACCAGGGAAGTCCCCAGAGTGTTATTTTAGAACCATAAGTTTATGCTTAAAATTTCACCCTGTAGTGAGCATCAGATTCATTCTGCTTTGAGTCTCAGTGAGTTAAAATATATTGTATTAGTGCTAATACCTGAAACTATGTTTTTAGATCTAAAAGGCAAACTGAGCTAAAATTGCTCTTAAGTTGACAGTTCATTATGAGCACTACACCCTAACACTGCAAGACACAGCTCTTCTTAGTCTTTTCCTCAAATCTCTCTCTCTCTAACATCCAGAGTCCTCAGGGAAAAGCTTCCAGTGCACCGTGCCTGGGAGGTGTGCCCAGTGTTGGAAGTACGTAGGTATGGATAATAGTGTGAACTTTGGAGTGGTGCACTGATTCAGTCCAGCATTTCGGTAGTGACCTTAGTTTGGTTGTAATTTCCTTTATAACACAGAAAAATGGGGGGCAGATTAGGGAAACACACACACACACACACACACACACACACACCCATGCTTTCTGCAGACCATTTGCAGAGATTTTATCTCAGACTCTTTGGAAGCATTGAACTCTGCAGGTCTGGGGCAGGAGCTTTAACATTAGAATCAGTGGTTCCAGTCCCAGTTCTGCCACTTACAAAATGTGTGACTTCAGGTAGTTCCTCGTTGAGATCATCATTCTCCTTGTTTGTAAAGTTGGGAAAATAACAGTATTTGACTCACAGGTTAGTTTGGGGGATAAAGTGAGACATATGCATTGCTTCCTACAGTGCATGGTATAAAATAAGTGCTCAAAAACGGGAGTTGTTACCGGACAGAGGCATGAGGCCTACTTTAAAACTTCATGAAGATGAGTCTTACAATTTAGTAGACCGATTCCATAGGGTTCATAATTTTGAAAAGTCATAATTTGTATGCTCAAAAAAGTATTGAGAAGCAATGAATGATCTAAAGCAAACTAATACTTATTTTAGGAAAAAATTACAGTGTTATGTCAGCGTTGACTCATTTTAAAGAACATTTCTTCCTAAAGTTTGGAGAACAAGATATTTAAAAATACCTCTTCCACACTTTCACTGAACAGAATTAAAGGGCAATTCTTTAGTTCCTCTTAATTTCCCTCCTTAATTTTACTTAGGGTAGAGTTTTTTCATTGAGCCACGTCTCCATTTTGTAGAATACAGGGACACTGCTAATAAAGGCTTTAAAACCATGTTAGCTTTGGCATAATTCTTTATCTCCCCCACTGAGTAACAAGGTGCTTACACTCACATGTGGCAGAAGCAATAGAGTAAAAGTCTTGAGGCAGACGGAGGCTGGAACAAACACATAGACATTCTTTTGTAGGCAGCACACCTGGCCATAGAGTGGGGTGAGGAGAAAATGGTTTAAATATCTGTTGAATTAGGCTATTTAATAGCATTTGGGATTCCCCTAACACCCACAGATCAAAAATGGGCAGAGGTGGTAAAGAATCAGCAAGGGCTCAGCACAAGTGCGGCCACGAGTCATTGGCAGCTGGCAATGCCATGGCAGCTGGGAGCTCAGAGTCTTGGTGTCGTCCCTGTCCTATCCTGGTGACCAGCCTCCACTGCTCTGTTGAAAGAAGAAGACCTTGCTTTCAAAGCCTTAGGAGAAGTGTATAATAAGTTAGGGAAAACCTTATGCTCTTAAAACTAAAAGGAATTATGGTTCTTGGGGTAAGCCCCCTTTCTGTGGTGTTTTGTTAAGGGTTGGGCATTGGATCTGAGCACCTGGGCCCTTCATATCAAAGAAACTCTGCAGAAGAGAGGGAACCAGTTCAGAGGTCTCTAGGGTAATCCCTGGGTAGGGGGGTGGGAGACTGTACACTTTCTTCTCTGCACCCACAGCTGCATTGTCCATTGTCTACGTGTGGCTGACCTTCACCAGAGCACTGTGGGCCTTGGGGAATCTCTGGTTACTCTCCAGCCACCTGAACATGTAGAGAGCCCAGAATCATCCAAGAACTTATTTCTATGATGGAAGCTTCAGGATCTGGTAGTATTTCATTCTGGAGGAATAAAGTATAAAGGATATTTTTCACAGTTCTAGTTGTGGAGGGTCATTTGAAATCAAAATGAGGAAACCTACTTTCCTTTCTTATGAGTAGAGAATAAGTTATGGGTTGAAAGTTCAATTTGACGGAATAACTTCCAACGTGATGTGTACCCATGACTGCACGCAATCGGGGTTTCATAGTTTTGCTCTTTCCACCTCAGTGCAGGGAGTTAGGCTGCTTCTCAACCACAGGTGGGCAATGGGGAAGCAGTGTGCTCTAGACTTAATTTGTGACTTTGGTTGAACCTCTTTATCCAGTTACTGAGTTTTACTTAGTTTTCATTATAGCAGTAATAGTTAGTTTTAATTTATTAGGATTTATATTTATTGCCTTCAGTGACATTTAAAATATTTGAGGTTATTAATATTTAATGAATTTTAGTATATAATTGAATATCATTAGATATAAGTGAATTTTTTTAATTGGATGCCCAAAGGGCAAGTTTATATTTTTACCCTCTTTCCTATCAAATCCCCCCCACCGTGAGCCTGCATTAGGTAGTGATCAGAACCGTGTCTGAGAAAAAGAAATTAAAATTGCTCATAGGGAAATGTATATCATGTAACCCAGTAATTTCACTTCTAGAAATTTACCCAAAGGAAATAACGGGATTAAATATACATAATGCAACAGTTTTATGGCAGTGAAAACTTGAATTGAAAATAGGAAGCATTAAGCATCCTTTATTCTTACAAAAACAATGACGATAATTTCAAGTGGGATGGGGTGGGGAGTTGGGGGACAGAAAATCATATTTTGATTGTTTTCCTAACCTATATTCCAGGCCTAAATTTTTAAATATAAATCAAATTTTATTTGAATTTGAAGTGCTTTAGAGATCAATGGATTCTCTATGGATGATCAGTAACCAATACAAGATATACGGGGGTGGGACATTTCCATTCACAGTGACAACAATAACTGTGACTCATACATGCAGAACATGGGCTCTCCACCAAGCCCTGCAAATGCTTATTTATTTATATCAACGGGCCTCACAGAGTTCCATGTGGTAGAGCCTCTTATTATGTCATGCTCCAGGAGGGAAACTGAGGCATGGAAGTTTTCAGTGTCAGTAGACCACACAGCTAGTTAGGGGTGGAGCTGGCAGGGCCCCTCTGTTTAACTACTACATCTATTGGCCTAACCAGAAATGTTTGAAGTGTAAATACGGACAACTAAAAAAATTTTACTTAGAGATAGAAGGTAGATTAAGACAAAAGAAATGCCATGCTCTTGAATGGAATGACTGAATATTTTAAAGATGTGCATTTGCCGCAAATTCTCATATAGGTTTATCATAACCCATAATCAAAGTATAAATGATTTTTAAAAATTTATTTCTTTATTTCTTCTTGGCTGCATTGGGTCTTTGTTGCTGCGCGCAGGCTTTCTCTAGTTGCGGCAAGTGGGGGCTACTCTTCATTGCAGTGCGCGGGCTTCTTACTGCGGTGGCTTCTCTTGTTGCAGAGCATGGGTTCTAGGTGCGCGGACTTCAGTAGTTGTGGCACGCGGGCTCAGTAGTTGTGGCTCGCGGGCTTTAGAGCGCAGGCTCAGTAGTTGTGGCGCATGGGCTTAGTTGCTCCGCGGCATGTGGGATCTTCCTGGACCAGGGCTCAAACCCGTGTCCGCTGCATTGGCAGGCGTATTCTTAACCACTGCACCACCAGGGAAGCCCTAAATGATATTTTAAGTTGGTAAAATGGTTCCTGAGTTTATACAGAAGAATAAATAAATGAAAACAGCTATGACATTTCTGAAAAAATAACTCATGAATGGGTATTGCCCTACCCAATACTAAAGTACAGATCACCATCATTAACATTTTCATGGTTCTTACCAAAAGACTAGCCTAACAGACCGAGGCTAACAACAAGGAGCATTAAAGCTACGCCAGGCAGCCCTGAGCAATTATTAACTCATCTTACCTCCCAACAGCCCACAAAGTAAATGCTATTACTATTCCCATTTTGTATAATAATTGAGAAAACTGAGGCACTTGCCCCAAATCACACAGCTGCCAAGTGGTAGGAACAGGATTTGCACCTAGGCTATCTGGTTCCACCTGGAACACTTGATAAAAGAGAGGCAGCACCACAAACCACTGGGACAGAGCGGATCCTTCTACAGCTGATACTGTGGAAATCACCACGTTCCTTCTTCCTTTATGATGTTTCAAGTTTTCTTCTTTTATCATGTCCTTCCGTTTAGAGAACTTCCTTTTGCTCTTCTTTTAGGGAAGGTCTACTGGTGAACAAATTCTTTTAGTTTCCCTTCATCTGAGAATGTCTTGATTTCCTCTTCATTTTTGAAGGATATATTGCTGGATATAAGCGTCTGCGTTGACAGGTTTTTCATTCAGCATTTGAAAAATACTGTGTCACTTTCTTCTGCTCTCCCATAGTGTCTGCTGAGAAATCTGGTGTCATCCAGATTGTTTTTCCCCTATAGGTCAGGTGTCAGTTTTTTTCTGGCTGCTTTCAAGATTCTTTCCTATGTCTTTAGTTTTCTGAAGTTTAATTATAATGTGTCTTGGTGTGGTTTCTTTGGGTTTATCCTATTTGGATTTGTCCAGCATCTTGTATCTGTAGGTTTATGTTACATTATGTTAAATTTGGGTAATGTTCCATCATTATTTCTTCCAGTACTTTTTAAGCTCTGCTTTTTCCCCTCTCCTTCCAGGACCCTAGTGTCATAAATGTTAGATATTTTAAAATGGTCCTAAAGGTCCCTGAGTCTCTGTTTATTTATTTATTTATTCATTGATTTTGGTCTGTTTTCTTTCTGTTGTTTGCATTGGGTCATTTCTATTGTTCTGTCTTCCAGTTCACTGATTCTTTCCTTTTTCCTCTCCATTCTGCTGTTGAGCCCATCCACTAAGTTTTTTATTTTGGTTATTGTATCTTTTAGTTCTAAAATTTCCATTTTGTTCTTCTTTATGTCTTCCGTTTCTTTGTTGAGCCTCTATATTTGTTCATGTTTCAAGAGTGTTTATGATGACCCATTGAAGCATTTTTATTATTGCTACTTTAAAATCTTTGTCAGATATTCTCACATCTCTGTCATCTCCATGTTGGCATCAATTGGTTGTCTTTTTTTTTCACTCAGTTTGAGATCTTTCTGGTTTCTGCTATGAAGAGTGATTTTTAATCAAAACCCAGAGATTTTCATACTATATGATGAGACTTGGGATCTTATTTAACCTTCTGTGTCAGCTGGCTTCTTTCTGATATCATTCTGGCAGGGGAGATGGGGGACATTGTTTCATCACTGTCAGGTAAAGGTAGAAGTCTTTCCTACTCAGCCTCTGTTGATACCGGCAAGGGGAGGCTCCTTGTTACTGCTGTGTGGGGATGGGCGTTCTGGCTCCTCGTGTGGTCTCCATGGACGCCACAGGTGAGGGGGGCTACCATTTGGCAGGACTGAAAATCCTGGCTTTCTCTGACACCAGCAGGTGGGAGTGTTGAGGTGCTTTGTTAACAGACCTGCAGAGTGGAAGTCTAGGTTCCACGCTTAGCCTCAGGGTTCAGGGTTTTTTGTTGTTTTGTTATCGTTGTTGCTGTTTTTTCCTGTGGTGTTTGGTAGAACAGCTGTTGTCTGAAAGTTTTCTGTCTTGCTGGCTGCCCCTGTTCTGGTGGCTGCCCCTGTCCTGGTCTTTTGACCAGTAGCTAGAGAGATAGGGTTTTGTTGAGATTTCTTTGTCTGTCCCCATAGTCAGTTCTGGTTGCCAGCTTCTTCAGCTCCATGTCTGGGATATAAGAGGCAAAACGAAAACCCAGGAAACTCACTACCATGTTGTTTCTAGGGTCCCAAGGTTCCTAGCTGGTCTGCCTTCCTCTCTTCACCCTACAGAATCTTATGGTTATTTTATATATAATGTCCAGGCTTCTTAGTTGTACTTAGCCAAGGCCTAAATTTTGAGATAGAATATGGTCATCCTATACAGACATTTAATTTTACTGTAATTCAACAATACTCTCTGTGGTTGGAAAGGAAGAGAGAAAAAAGATTTTAGGTGGTGAGGGATTCTTCTGCCTACTGTTCCATTCAGTGGGTTTATGCCTTGAGAGTGGGTGTAATTATTCCTGAAACAGTTAATGCATATCATATGTCTGTTTGTGAAGGATTTTTTTTTTAAAGATTTAATTTTATTTTATTTTTGGCTGTGTTGGGTCTTCGCTGCTATGCATGGGCTTTCTCTAGTTGTGGCGAGCAGGGGCTACTCTTTGTTGCAGTGCGCAGGCTTCTCATTGCGGTGGCTTCTCTTGTTGTGGAGCGTGGGCTCTAGGCGTGCGGGCTTCAGGCGTGCGGGCTTCAGTAGTTGTGGCACGTGGGCTCAGTAGTTGTGGTACACGGGCTTAGTTGCTCCACTGCATGTGGCATCTTCCCGGACCAGGAATCGAACCCATGTCCCCTGCGTTGCAGGCAGATTCTTACCCACTGTGCCACGAGGGAAGTCCCTGTGAAGGATTTTTAAAGTTTTACCAACTACTAAAGTGGAAAGCATGGTTCACATCACTATTTTACGGACATCTTTAGTGCTTTTATGGGCATCTTTGATGAAGATATTAAAGGGCTAATTGGAGGCCACAATTAAACATTAACTAACAAAGAATTCTCCTATTAGGAGAATCAATAAAATTACCTATGAGATTTTTATGAACAAAGCCAGGTACTGTATGTTCATGGAAGTTGTATAAGAATGAATGATTATGTACATATATATGTGTGTGTATATATATCCTAGTTATACTCTAATTACATATTTGAGGAGGTTCTTTTGTTTGTTTGTTTTGTTTTTTTGCATCTAGGTTTGCCAGATACAGATTCATGAAAAATTCATCAGGGATAATCAAGGAAAAGTAAAACCTGTGCTTGATAAGGAAAATAAAAAACTGCTCTGCAGAAAGTGCAAAACCTTTGCATGTTATACAGCTGATATAAGAGTGATGGAGATAGGCAGTCTTTTTAACAAATAGCACTGGGTCATTTTTTAGCACTCATTAAAGCTTATTATCTATCAGTGAGATATTTATAGTAAGAATACTTTTATTCTGTTGTTATCATGGCCATGGTCCATGTATTTTTAAAAGGCTAAAAAGTTTAAAAGAAACCCTTGATGTTCAACAATAAAGAAATAGCTTAAAAATTGCTGCACAGCTACTTAATTATATATTACGTAGCCATTACAAATAATGGTTATGCTAAATGCACCATGGTATCCTGGATTAGATCCTAGAACAGATGAAGGATATTATTAGAAAAAGGGGTAAAACCTGTAGTTCAGTGTAAATCTGAAATTACTCGAAAATAAAGTTTATTAAACAAAGTGATTAGGAAGCTTATATAGTATAATGAAAAACTTCTTACAAACTAATGGTACAGTGGGAAAATTAATGAGGATAGAAAGTAGTAAATATGCTATGATCATAGCAGTGCAAAATAATAGCAGCAATACCACCATCACCACCACCAAAAAAAACACTTACGTTTGTACAAAAAAGGCTAGAGGAAGTATACTAAAATGTATTAATACTTTGCAGTGAGACACCATGATTTTTTCTCTTTCTACTATTTTGTGTTTTCTAAACTTTCTTCTGGGGATATGGATCACTTTTACAATGGAAGCAAAATCTCCTTATTTTAAAAACATGACATCTGCAGGTTAGCTTTCTAAAACTCTTAGATAAGGGTTAGAAAAATCTCCAAAGACAAAAATTGGCTGTAACTATTGCTGCCGATTGGGGAGAGTGGAGGGCCTGGGCCAGGTCAGATGAGGAGTTATTACTTTAGGGTTCTGTTTAGTCTTCAGAAAGCTGAGTCTTTAATCAGTCCAACATTGGAGCAAGAAGCGTATTAGGGGTAATACTGGCAAGTTCCCATACCTTTCTGAGTCTTTTTCTTTAGCAGTAAAAGGAAGGTCCTTTCAGCTCCAATTTGGGTGATCTTCTGTTGAAATGGCCCTTTTAGACTATGTTTTCCCGAGGGACTGGATATGTAGGATCTGGGTTTGTTCTGTGCACTGTGGTGTTTGTTCAGTTTATTCTAACGTTGACTGGGGGCGGGGCCAGTGGACACATTAGTCCCTGAGCCTCTTCAGATACACATTGACCCTTTGTTGTTGTTCTCTGTATCCTTTGGATTCTTCCTGTCAGGGCCACTGGTGAACTCAGGCTTCACAGATCTTCAATAAATACCCCTTTGTCTCTGAATTAATAAGGAGTATCTATTTTGGGGAGCCAGGTTGCCTGGAAACTTCTTAGTCCTCCTCTTCATGAGGTGTCCCCTGCCCCCTCACTTGCACCTCCACCTCCACCCTAACCTCCACCTGTGTCACTGGTGGTCAGGCTGCGTGGATTCTACTCTGGCCTTGAGGCAAATCCACATTTCCTTCTTACTCCATCTGTAAAAGAATTGGGATCCCGCCTTCTCATCATCTCTGATTATTGTGGAGTTTTCTTTTTTTTAAATCACAATTATGTTCTGGTTCTAACGTTCTGTTTTGTATGCTACTCGATCCATTCATCCGTAGGAATGCCATTTCACTATGGTTGGAGTTGCTTTCAGGGAGCATTTTGTGAGTAAGTTACACCCCAGACCAAAGAGCTTTGGGAGTTTTGAGAAGAGAGCAAAGATCTTCTGTGCCAGGGAGGACTGCAGCTATGACTGGGGAATCCATGTGAAGTATAAGGTATTTGAGATTCCAGTTATAAAGACTGAAAGTTTTGTGGTGGAAGATGTTGCAACTGGAGCTCAGACACGGTATGCAAAGTGGAAGGACTTTCATTTTGAGAAGATCCCATTTGATGCTGCAGAAATGTCCACTTGAGCTCAGGACCTCAGTCTGCAGGGAATGGGTGACCTTGAGTGAGGAAGAAATTAGACCAGTGGGTGAATCACAGATCACTTGTACCACTGTCAGGATATTTTCCCTAAGGCTTGTACTGTACTGAGTATATATCACTTAACTTCTGTTGTTTTCAGCAGTTTGTACTGTATCACTTACGTAAAACACGAGTGAATGAATCACAGCACTCAGTGAATCACTTTGTAGGTCAGTAGAGCTTGGGAAAAATGAAAAAGGCTTAACTTATTGCCATTCTTCCCTTCAGAACTCACTGCCAGTGTCACCGCTAGCCACTCAGTGCACATTGAGATAAATGAATGAGTGAATGGAATGTTGAAAGGTTTTCCATGCTTCCCTTTCTTTCCTTAACCTACTGTAAACTGGCTTTTGCCCTTAATAATCTACTGAAATTGTTTTTGTCAAGGTCACCAGAGACTCTGGTGGCCCAATCCACTGGGCACGTCTTAGTCCTTCCCTCTGTTTGACCTCTTTGCTGCTTTTGGCCCTGTTGAATACTCCTTTCTTGGAACTCCCTCTTGGCCACTAGCGCTTCTAACTCTACCCCGGTCTTTTCTATTGGCTCCTTTTTGCTGATCCTTTACACGTTGGTAAGTCCAAAGGTTCAATATATATATACACATACATAGGCATAATAGTCACATACACATGTGTTCTCTATGTGTGGCATCTGATCTTAAAATTCTACAGTGGACAATTTTTAGTAATGGGGGCATTTAAATAATACAGTACTCATTGAGAAGTTGATTTCTGTTCTTTTGGTTTACTGTACATCTTGACCGATTAATTTGTTTTCTTAACCTGTGCCATTGTTCCCTTCGAATGGTCATTTCAAGCCATTTTCCAGTAATAGTTGATGGTCAACATTCGGACTCTGTTCTCAGGTAGGTCCCTTGGATGATACTGAGGAGGCAGTTTAATTTGGCTGTCCTTTCTATTTAAAAACTTAGAATACATATCCAAATGGCATTCCTGTGTCATTTAACAAGGCTGATGCTCCAGAGCTTAGTTTGGGGTTTTCCAGACATGGAGACAACTACCTGAGTTTTACTGTCTCCATCCAGGCCAAGGTATTTTATGTTCCGCTCAGGATAGCCTCTATAGTAATTTAAGCATCTTCTTAAAACAGATTCAGATTAGTTGTTTGTAATTCACTAGGACCATCAATGGCTTTAACAAACCTCCAAACATCATAAAACGTTAATATGCTCAGCAGAAGGGGTCGCATAACTCTTTTCAGATAGCACTTATATCTGAAGGCTTACTGGTGTCCAGGAGGCCATCCAGACCCCCAGATCAGTCCTGGAGATCAGTGGGGTGACCTGCTGCAGCCACCTCTTCCTCCTTTTGATCTGATGAGAGTCAGAGAACTTGCCAGTTACATAACTTCTCCTAGGCTTAATTTTCTTCATCTGTGAAACAAGGATAATACATACCTGTAAGAGTTAGTAGAGAGTTTTTAACTGAAATAACATAAAGTATTTGATATACATAGTAGTTGTTTGATAAGGGTTATTAATAGTATTCTTAGTAAGACACAATAAAATGGGTTATTTAAGCCAACTTGCTTGCTAATTTTTATTCATTTTCCATTTATATTTTATTAGAGTATTAACGTTCTGGTCACCAATTTTAATATGGGCTTTGTTCCCACACCACCAACCAATTCACCAACGGGGTGTCCTACCATTCAACTCAATTCTGCCAGTATCTGCCTGGAGATGGCGTCAGATCCCTACAAGTTAAGAGCTCAGTCCTACAAAACTGCCCCACCTCTTCCCTACTTCAGAAGCCAAATTGTTATTACCTGTGCCTCTGACCAATTGAATACAGATGAGAGGTTACAGCAACCTCCTCTGTGGGTTTAATTTGCTAGAGAGGCTCACAGAACTCAGAGAAACCTTTTACTTACTAGATCATCGGTTTATTATAAAAGGAAGTAACTCAGGAGCAGCCAGATGGAAGGTTTGGGGAAGGGGCTCAGAGTTTCTGTGTCTTCTCTGAATCTCTACGTGTTCACAAAACTGGAAGCTCTTTGAACCTTGTCCTTTGGGTTTAATGGAGGTTTCATTACGTAAGCTTGATTGATTAAATCATTGGCCATTGGTAATTTATTCAACCTCCAGCCCCTCTCCCCTCCCCTGAGGTCAGGGGATGGGACTGAAAGGTCTAACCCTCTAATCACGTGGTTGTTTTTCCGGTAACCAGCCCCCATCCTTCGGGGTGGTCCAAGAGTCACTCGTTAACATAACAAGAGACACCTTTGTTGCTCGTATCACGAAATTCCAAGGGTTTTAGGAGCTCTGTGCCAGAAACTAGGGACAAAGACCAAATATATATTTCTTATAATCCCAATCTAACAAGTATCTCTTTGTATATGTGAGTGCCCTTTTTGGATGCTGCTATTTAAGGACTCCAATAGGATGTATACAACGTCCACTGGAAATCTATTTGAGAAGAGTTCTTGCAAGTATCTAAATAATTCAATTTGGATGAAGGTGAATAGTACAGCCAACAGAAGAATGCAGTCTAAAGCTGAAACAAGAAAAATAATTTCCTTGTTTGACTTTAGCCTGGAGTCAAGCCATTGCAGGCATAGAGCATGGAACAGAGTAAGCATTTGGTTAATATTTATTGAATGAAAGAAACCAGTAGGTAGGGTTTTAAGAATTGCACACTCTTAACTGATGTCCAAATGCTGGTCGTTGGATTTCTAGGTCAAAGGCTGCATTTCAGAACCAACTGGGGAGTCTTTTTCATGGCACATGCCCAGCCCCCTTAGAACATCCTGCCAGGGTGTGTCTAGCGTTTTGAAGTTCCTCAGGTGGTTCTGATAAAATCTGATAACAACCACTCGATCTTGTTAACTCTGTGATCCCCACCAGTGCTCACCTTGTGATATTTTCACCTGAAAAGTCACCTTCAGTCAAATGCCTGATTGTGTCACAAGGCCAGTAAACTGATTCCCACCCTTAAAACTGACATTATTATTTGAATTTAAAAACAAGCCATCAGGTCAGTGTTTCCTCAAGTGTGTCGTTTGAAACCCAAGTGCTGTGAGATGCTCTGAAGAAAGCAGTTCTGTGGGCAGATAGGATTCTGTATTGTCTGCTGCCCCCTCTCCCCTCAAATGAGTGATTTCCAGTACACACTGCCATTGTGTGTCCTTATGTCAATTCTGCGGTAATAAGGCCCATTTAACCCAGTGGTTCCCAGATACCCCGACCCTGGGCCCCTTTTATTCATGGGACGTTGTTAACATCCTGTAGAAGCACAGTAGCAGATACTCAGCCCTGATGCTGACTAGACAACCAGAACCAAACTGGAGTATTAATTTCAGGATCATACCAGTAACTCTGTTTTATTATACTATGTAATAAAACTAAATTCCACCCAACAAATCTGTATTTAAAAAGTAGATCTCAGTTTTGGGGATGCAAATTATTAAACCTGTTAAAAATAATCAGCTGTAATTCTATAATCTTTGTGCACAATGATTAGGCTGTCTGGGTGAACAAAAACTACTTGGATGTTAAATTCTGTTTGTGGTCATGACATTTAACGACTTCCAAAGAAGGTAGCCAGTAGAACCTTGGCTCCTGTTTTTCAGAAGCAGCTCTCCGTTGCTCCTCATAACCTGCAGGGTGCGCCACACTGTCCTAACTCAACCCTGAAAGGCCAACTGTGTCAAAAATAAGGTTCTTCATTTAGGTGACTAGCAAACTTCCAGTATGTTTAGCCTAGGGAATACTGGGAGACAGATCTCTACAACCACAAATTATTAACTGTGACCCCAGAGTTGCCAGTGGCCATATCCCCCCGCACACGGCCCGCCCCAGAAAGAGGCCGTCACAAATGAAGGGCGAGAGGGGAAACGATAGGGAAGGAACCTGTTTGAGTCATAGATCCGATCAAACCTGCCGCCATGGCCACCCGTGTTCTTCAAGTTCTTTGAGCCAAATTTTTTTTTTTTTTTTTTTGCTTTAGGCAGTTTGAATTGTGCTTCTAACACTACAACTAAGAGTCGTGACTAATATATCCTTCTCCTAGATTATTCTCCACTTACACGAAGGCTGTCCCATAGCCAGAGACACATGTGCTTATTTGCTGCATTAAAAAAGTTGGTCAGTGAACTCACTGTGCACACCAAGGAGCGCTTGTTTCCCTAGGAAGGAACAGGCAGGAATGGATTTAGAAAACTAAGAACAAAGGAGATGGGAACCCCATAGAGAGGAAGGAGGGGCTGGGTCTAGCATAGAGCAGCACACTTCTAATCCGGAGAGTAAGCAGCCCAGTGCCTTCTTGAGAAACCAGGTAAAAGGGGTCTATTTGTTAAGCCTTGTGGAGAGCAAGGATGGGACACTGGCTGAGACATTTTATCAATGAACAAGATAGTGTGTTTGGAGGTAGAGGAGGGGAGTCCAGAAGTGAAGGGACCCCATTCCAGAAGTCATAGCTGCAGGAATCTGTTTCCTCATAAGCACTGATTGTGGGGAACCAGGCTGCTCCCACGCTCTGCAACGGAGGGCTGAGGGGTGGACGTCTGTTTTCTCAGCCCTTCTTAGTGTTTTTATCCTAGGACTTCTCTTAATTTGAGGGTCACAGCCTTTTCTTGTGCAACAGGGTTCTGTTTGTAATTTTTATTCATTAACAGAAGCTAGATCCCAGGACGTCAGAGGCAAGGACGCTCAATAACCTGCCTTGTCCGTCATCTGGGAAGAGGTGGAGACAGGATTTGATCCTAGGTGTTCTACTGACCAGCACACAAACCCTGAGTGCTAAAGTTGAGACTTAAAATTCATTACAAGAAGATTAATTTGTAAGCTGTTAAGGTGCCCTGTTATGGACTGAATGTTGTCCCCCAAAATTCATATGTCGAAGCCCTCCTGGACACTGTGACTCTGGAGATGGAACCTCTAGGGAAGTAATTAAGGTTAAAAAAGGTCACGAGAGTAGGGCCCTTGTAAGACGAAGACACCAGCGAGCTCATTCATTCGTGCTTTCTCTCCGTGCATACGCACTAAGGGAAGGCCATGTGAGGACACAGTGAGAAGGTAGCTGGCTGTAAGCCAGGAAGAGAGAGAGCTCTCACCAGAAAATGAATTTGCTGGAACCTCAATCTTGGACTTCTAGACGCCAGAACTGTGAGAAAATAAATTTTTGATGTTTGAGTCACTCAGCCTATGATATTTCATTATGGCAGCTGGAGTAGCTTAAGACATGTGCCCTGAAATGACTTCAGTGATGAAAATGAGCAGATAACCTAGATGAAAATAAAAAAATTATGATCCGTTCACCGGACTACATGATTGCTACTGCTACCAGGCTATTGCCACCTTCTTGTTTGCTCCCAAATGAGGTTCAACACAGCCATTTAACCTGCATATTACTGACGTGGTTACAAAAAGAGGAGAACTCGAAGGTCATCCAGGCTTCAGGATCCTGCAGTCTGAGATCTGCTCTGCTCTACATATCCCAAAACGAGGGGCACACACACACAGCAGAATTCAGTGTCAAAGTCAAAAAGTTTTCCTTGAAAATAGATTTAATCGTATTCAAATTAGAAATGTTCTGCATCTCTCTCCAAAACCACATCTAAAGTTCTCTCGATACATGAAACATTTTCTGGGGAAAATGTTTGAATATAGTAAAAGAAACCTCCATATTTCTTCAGTGTTGATCTATCAAAAGGTACATAATCAAAAAATTTCAACCTCTGAGCCATCCACGAGGTGTCTGGATCATTCACTCTGGAGGAAAAGGCGGGGCGAGGGGATCACAGTCACGGCTAGGATTTGAAGTGTGAAAAAGTTCTTCTCTGCCTTGTCAGTTAACTTTGGGACAGTATGCAGAGGCAAAGGACTCTCAAGGGAAAGGTTTCATTGAGCAGAGGGTAACAGAGGAACCAAAAATCGGGCAGGAGACATTTGTGTTCAGCTGAACAGTACAGGCTAAGAGTGAAAAATCAACATATTCTGTGATCAGTAACTGTAAAGGGCTCAGCTCTCCCTTCCTGGCACAACTGACAATCCCACCATTCTAAGCTTCCAAATTCTAGAAAAAGATAAAAAGATTAACAAAAATAGAGCATGTAGAGACTGCTGATTTTGTGTGCAGAGGATGGGCACCGGAACCTTAGGGCACCCTGGGCTGGAAGCGCCCCTGCGTGGAGGGGAGAAGAGGGGAGGGGAAAGGCTGGGGTGGAGAGACTGCCATGCCAGGGCCTGCGGGCTGTAGGCACTGCGCTTCCTCCCCGCTGCGGCCAGGATGCCCATCTCCGAGGAAACCAGGGCCTACTTGGCCATCTTGCGAATCATGTAGTTGAGGATGCCCCCGTTGTGGAAATAAGTGAGCTCCACGTCGGTATCAAACCTCATGACAGCCTGGAAGGTCTTGCCAGTATCCAGCTGGGAGGACGAAGAAGCAGAGAAGAATCGCTGAGGGAGGAAGCGAGCCAGCCCTTTCCAGAGGCATCCTGCCCTCAGGCTACCCCTCCAAGTGTGGTCCACACTCCGGCAGTGCCGGGGACAGGCGCACGCTGGCCCCAGCCCAGACCTGCTGAGCAGTAAGTTGCATTTTATTTAACAAGATCCCCAGTGTACTGATCTACACGGTAAAGCAAGCACTGCAGAGAATAAGTGATGGAAGTGAGAGACACCTGAGAATTAGAAATAGCCTCTTAGGGCAGTAGCTAGTAGTGGCGTTTGGGATATTTTTTTTTTTTTTTTTTTTGGGGGCCGCGGGCCTCTCCCGTTGAGGAGCACAGGCTCTGGACGCGCAGGCTCAGCGGCCATGGCTCACGGGCCCAGCCGCTTCGCGGCATGTGGGATCTTCCTGGACTGGCGCGTGAACCCACGTCCCGTAGCATAGGCAGGCGGACTCTCAACGACTGCGCCCCCAGGGAAGCCCTAAAAAGGTGTTTTTTTTTTGGTTTGTTTTTTTGTGGTATGCGGGCCTCTCACTGTCGTGGCCTCTCCCCTTGCGGAGCACAGGCTCCAGACGCGCAGGCTCAGCGGCCATGGCTCACGGGCCCAGCCGCTTCGCGGCATGTGGGATCTTCCTGGACTGGGGCGTGAACCCACGTCCCGTAGCATAGGCAGGCGGACTCTCAACGACTGCGCCACCAGGGAAGCCCTAAAAAGGTGTTTTTTTTTTGTTTTGTTTTTTTGTGGTATGCGGGCCTCTCACTGTCGTGGCCTCTCCCCTTGCGGAGCACAGGCTCAGCGGCCATGGCTCACAGGCCCAGACGCTCCGCGGCATGTGGGATCTTCCCAGCCCAGGGCACGAACCCTTGTGCCCTGCATCGGCAGGCGGACTCTCAACGACTGCGCCCCCAGGGAAGCCCTAAAAAGGTGTTTTTTTTTGTTTTGTTTTTTTTTGCGGTATGCGGGCCTCTCACTGTTGTGGCCTCTCCTGTTGCGGAGCACAGGCTCAGCGGCCATGGCTCACAGGCCCAGACGCTCCGCGGCATGTGGGATCTTCCCAGCCCAGGGCACGAACCCTTGTGCCCTGCATCGGCAGGCGGACTCTCAACCACTGCGCCACCAGGGAAGCCCCTAAAAAGATGTTTTTAAGGTAATGTGAAAATGCCCTATGGCTGAGCTTTCATCACCGTTCTCTGGGCTGAGATTGGGAGGAACAGGAGACAGTGGGGCTGGCAGGTTTGGGAAGAAGGATGGAACTGATAACTCTATGAGTAAACAGAATAAATAATAAACCGACATAGTGTGGCATCACTGTGCTGGCAGGTCAGAAAGGTGCTAGTAGATCTCCTAAGTCTAAAGCACGTCTACTGAGGGATTTATTTTTCCTTCCAAATCCCACTGATTTCCTTCTAACAAGATTGATGATGAACACAGGGCCTTTGAGCTGGGCCTGGCATGGAAAGGTGCCGACTTACCTTGACCTGGACTTTCATTCGTGGTTTGAGGGTTTCTGGAATGCTGATAGTGTATCGTTCCCGCCCTGTGAGTCCTAGGGTGTCTGCATTCTCCCCGGGGAGATACTCGAGGGGGATCACCCCCATCCCGACCAAGTTACTTCGGTGAATACGCTCGTAACTCTCAGCCAGGACAGCTCTGATTCCCTGATGAGCCAACAGAGTAGTTTGGACAGTTTTTCTTTAGTTACACAGACACTTTACAAAGGCTTCGTAAGTCAGAACTCTTCTCACACCTAAATTCTTCATAAGTACCAATTAATCGTTTACATAAAATGTTGCCCGCTAGTTATAAATAACACAGTAGCCAGGCTTAACTGATTGCCTGCACTGTGTAGGCAGCATGTAGGCGCTGAAATGAACTCTCCTCCCACCCTCCCCCAACCCTCGCTATTATTGTGCCCCTGTACCCTAGTAGTCAGTGGTTTACCCAATATCTGAACCCATGCAGTCTAACCACACACTTAGCCACTTTGTGATACAACATTTCTCCGCAAACTTCCACTGTATCTGGAAACCTCAGCACAAAGAAACATAAAGAAAATTCATTTTTCCCCTTGAATTTTGCTATTATTGTAGGTGCATCAGCAGACACCGAAGATTTAATAAAAACACAACTTTCAGAACATACTACAGAGAAAGTAAATGATTACCTACTGTGTGCTGCTTTTATACTTCCTGTTTCAGGGATCAAATTACATTGAATATAATCTTGATATAAAGCTTCCTATAAAGTACATTTTACTATGATCTATAACTGGCAATGTACAGCAGTGATCAATAAACCAGGATACTTGATTAACTAGAATATCCCATCCTCAAATATTAGTTAACTGTAATATAATAGTAAGATACCCCTAAAAGGTCTCAATATCTAGGGTCCACTTTTAAGATCCCCTGAATCAGGGTTACTCAGGAAGCTTGTTAAAAATGTAGATTCTTGAGTCACAAATGTAGTAAACAAACTTATGGTTACCAAGGGGGAAGGGAGGGCGATAAACTGGGAGATTGGGATTGACATATACACACTACTATATATAAAATAGATAACTAGTAAGAACCTACTGTATAGCACAGGGAACTCTACTCAATATAATGACCTATATGGGAACAGAATCTTAGAAAGAGTTGTACATATGTATATGTATAACTGATTAATTTTGCTGTACAGTCGAAACTGACACAACATTGTAAATCTATATTCTAATAAAAATTAATTTAAAAAAATGTAGATTCATGGGTACTACCCCAGGTCTACTGTATCAGAATCTCTAACAGGGAGCATGGGTGGGAGAAGATAGTGATTCTTTTAATTTAGGAGAACCATGGCTATAGAGCAGTAGTTCTCAAACTCTGCTGAATATTAGAATCACTGGGGAGACTTTTAAAAGCCCGATGTCCTGGCCTTTCCCCTTACCAGTTAAACCAGAATCTCTGGGAATGAGATCCAGGCACAGGTGTTTTTTTAAAATCTCAAGGTGTTTCCAAATTTAAAAGCAAATTTATAGAGGAAGGGCAGATTCTTTAGGACAGTAGATATTTTGTATGGATTTACGTATATATGTACTGTATACTTATTTTGGGGGAAGTGGTAATCTTTGTAAACACAGGTCATTCACGTCTCAAGCTCTGTGTAAAGGGCCTTGCAGCACTGCAGATCACAGCTGTCTGTCCCTCTCTGCATGAGGACAGCCCGGGGTTGCCTAGTGGCCGAGGCTGGGCAGCTACAGAATGAAGTGTATACGGCTGTCTGGGCAGACAGAACTTGGAGCGGTTCTGTAGAGAAGTCTAGACGTGTATGGTCAGGCCCCTCAAGATGGCTGTTCTCTTGCTCTTTGTACATCCCCTGCTCGACCAGTCCCTGCTTCACCTCTGCCCTACTCACATGAATGTGCTTGCCCCCTGCCCCTTAAGTCAGAACGGCCCCACCTGCTAGCTTATTAAAGGGAAACATCTGCCCTAGTGGTGGTGGTTAACCTGAGTGGCTGTGAGGCACAGGCCCCAGCTGCTGGTTTCCCTGGTAACTGATGAGCCAACCTGACATCAATCCCCCCCTATAAATGGTAGCCTCCTTCTCCCCCAGGGGAGGGAAGACTTGCTGTGTCCTGCTTGCTGTTTGCTGCACACGGTGGGGTGTTGCCCCAGGACCTTGCTTCCGATGTGTAAGAGCCCCCCTCTGTTAAACCACTGATGTCTCTCTGTCGCTGTATCCGGGCTCCTTCTTTGGTCTCGTGGCTGGTGCAGCCCAGTGAGCCCCTAGAGAGCCCCTCGGTGCCAGGTCTCTTCTTATTTCCCAGATCTCACTGTCCCCACCTGACTGCTCCCTGCAGCACCCAGCTCCCTTCCTAAAATCCTTTCTTCTGTAATTTCTTAGGTTCTTTTCAGCAGTTTCTAGAAAAGGCAGGCCTTTGACAAATTACCAATAAGAACATCTCCCCCCCCACCCACTGCAAACTGATTGCCTAAAAAAAAATAGGTGTGATGTTCAAAGACATTTTTCAGAAGCCTGGGAGTCTGGAGGGCTGCCTGCCAGACAGCCATATTTTTTTTTTTACTGTACTTGTGGATATCAACTTACTTAGCATCTGCCAAGTGCATTGATTTGCTCGAGCCATCGTTATTTAAATTGATATCAGCTAAGCTATTCTACCCTATCCTGAGGATTAAAGTCAGTCACCAGGAGTGTGCCCTGCTTTCAGGGCAAGCAAATGCTCGAGAGGTAAAAGCTCCTGCGTGGCCCCTCCCCCAGGGACACCTGACGCAGGTCAAGCCCTGAAATGGCTGAAGGTTCCAAAGAGCTGACTGTCTACATACAGAGAGGGCTTCCTTTTCTATTGAGCCTGTATGCAGACTTTTCACAGGCAGTGATAAGCAACTGTTAAAAAGTGCATTCCCCGAGCTTATCCAAAGCTCAGGCTCCTTACTTTTTCCCTTCTGTGAACCTGACGATACAGTAGCAGTAGATTATTCCTCACATTCACCTGGGACAAGAGCCTTGAATAAACTTCAGGTGATAACCTCTGAGAACGTTATGAAAACCATGAAACTTTCCCCATTTAAAAAAAAAAAAAGACACATACTACACACTTCTGGATGGATAGACTTCGGGACCCTCCCCCCAACTGTTCTGTAGACGCCCCCAAAGATCCACAGCTCCCAGGATAGCAATGTTTGATCTAAGGGAAGCTGGTGAACTCTAGATTACCCTTCACTCAGTGAAGTAAATCCTGATCTACCAAGAAGCAGGAGATGAATAAACGTTCCTGCTTTCCCGAGCTTGCTTTGCTCTTCTACATCTTGGAAAGTAAAGCAAAGCATTTTATTTCTGGCCTCCCTCCCAGCTTCCCTTCTGGTTCAGAGGGGCAGCTGCCTGCGGGGATGTCTCTGCATCCTACTCACCAGTAGGAAAGGGCCCTTGGCTGCCCAGTCTCGGGAGCTGCCTGAGCCGTACTCTTTGCCGGCCAGAACTATCAGGGGAAGGCCCGCCTGCTGGTACCGCTCAGAGGCATCGAACACATCAAGCTGAGGAAGAGAAGAGGAAGGTTTTACAGACACAGTAAAGGCACAGAGTGTGGACACAGGGCAGTGAGTCCTGGTGGGACATGCAGGGGCAGAAGTGTCTGTAGTCGGCCAAGCCAACGTAAAGTCAATGGAACACTCAACCAGTCAGTTGCCTGGTCTACAAATTTCCAGTTAACTCCATCTACGTACCTCTATCAAATTGAATGTTATACTCTTAAGTGAAATGCCTCATTATCCTAGTTTTAGAAAAACATTCAAATCCTAGGGCATCAGGGGAAAAATAGGAAATTAGATCAGTTTTTTTTTTTCTAACTCTTCCATTGATTAAAATATTTTACAGCTAAAGCAGAGAATCCCACCTAAACCTGGGTTTTGACTGAGTACCAGAAGCTCAGCGATGGTCAGCTGTGAAGGGTAGCCAAACAGAAAGAAGGTCACGTGTTCAGGAATTACATAAAATGCAAACTCTTATGTGTCACCCTTCTACATGGAGGTCAAGGTAGAGACAGTAGAAACACTGATGGAAGCACCAATCAATAAAGGACAGGAAAGGATTAATGGATCTTTTGGTACATATGAGAAACATCTTACACAAATAGATTCATTTGTTTCTCACAGGAGCTCTGAATATTCTGCTGAGCTGAGACTTCACAAAGAGATGATATCATTGCTGGTGAGTAATAAAACATTGTTTTCTCCTGGCTACTTAAGTCAGAAAATAAGATCTGTCCAAAAGAAGGAGTATTTGATTTGAAAGGAGCTCTAGAAAGGTGTCTAATCAAATTCTTACGTAGGCTTTCACAGATTGCTATTGCGGTGAAAGGATGGAGACTGTGCTTGATGTCACACGGCATCGCCTAAATCTGGGTAGGATTCTGTATGTCTTTAGCTGGATAGAGCTCATGAATATAGAAACTGTTTAAAAACAAACGAACAAACAAAACCAGTGAAAGCCTGCCCTAGCCAAATAGCCTGGATCCTTTCAAAGACCAGAAAGAAACAACCTACCTGATATTTTCAGAGATATCTATTAGTAGCTTTGTATTTAAGACTGTGGGAGTGTGTGTTTTTTAAAGTGCTTTTAAAACTACCACAAAGCTGACAATCCCGTGGCAAAGCAGGTCTTGGAACCCAAGATGAGTGGGACTAAGCAGGTCTAGAATTGCGAGCTCCTGGCTTTTCTCATACATGAGCCAAACAGAGTAGTAAGCAGCTTATAAAGCATCAGCTCCTGTACTCTCCCGCTCTTCTGAAGAAAACATAAAATTTAGTGGTTTCTTCTGTTATTGTGCCTCTGTATCCCTAAGTATTTAATCAGCCAGTTCTTCATTTCTCCTTTTTTATTGTTAATTTCCTACTTTGATGATTTAGTTCTTTTAACCACTGTGCTCCTTCCCCTCCCCCACCCCCTACTCTCCGCGGCCTTCTAATATCATTGTCATACATTTTGATTATGTAAATGCCACTTATAGCTGAGCCATATAATATACTCTGATTTCCTTTTCTTGGCAATTAAACAATTTTTTTTTCCACCGGAATAAATTTTTTGTATGTGTGCTCACCTATTTCTGTGTCCCTACTTGTTAATTAATTCCCAAATGCACTGCCTAAAGTATCAATACAAGTCTTCTCTAAAGACATTCAAATCTATCAGGCAATCTAATTTAAAAATCTTTTTCATGGGGTGTCACTCTTGGAACCCAACATTCCTGTGTGGACTGATGGCTCTCTGAGGACATGGTGCATTCCTATTCTTTCCCCAACATCCTGTCGATTCCCTGTATTTCTTTTTCTTGGATCCTACATCTTCCTCTTTTTTTGGTTTATTCCCTCGTTTTGGTGTAATACATTTACTAAGTAGCTTCTTGAGACTGGGACTAAGGGTATTTTTAAAGTTTTTGAATATCTGAATGTGTTATTACTTTAATCTCACTTGGCTGGAAGTATGAGGGACACAGATTTTAGGGTGCCAATAACTTTCCTCAGTCTGTTTCCTGGGCTGCTGTGAGCGCGTCTGATCCCCAGGACAATGCACATAAGCTGTTTTTCCCTCTCTGAAGTTTCTAGAACTCCTTGCCTCTGCTGTTCGTGCCGCGCGGCTTGTGGGATCTTAGTTCCCCAACCAGGGATCGAGCCCAGGCCCTCAAGCCGTGAAATCGCGGAGTCCTAACCACAGGACCGCCAGGGAATTCCCAACTTTGCTGTCTTAATTTCATAATGATGTCACTTGGAGTGGGTCTTCTTTAATCATGTGGCTGGGCACTCAGTGGACCTTTGAATCTGGAATCTCAGATTTTGCAGCTGAGGAATTTTCTTGTGTTAATTCTCTAATAATTTCCTCTCAGATCTTGTCTGTTCTTTTTAGCATCTCTATTCAGTCAGATGTTGGCCCTCCTCAGTTCAGTCTTTAATTTTCTTACATTTTCTAATTTCCCCTTTGTCTTTCTATATTCTGGAAGATATTCTCAACTAATCAACTTTTCCTGTGAAATTTTAGGGGCTTTTTTTTTTTTTTTTTTTTTTTTAAGGAGCTCTTTCTTGTCTTCTGATTACTTTACAGCAACAGAAAATCATCTCTTATCACTCTGAGGAGACAGTTGTTTTCCTTAGTTTTCTTCTACTCTTTGCATTATCTGTTGTCCTTTATATTCCTCTGTTCTTTGTCTGTCTTCCAAGTTCAAGGCCTGATTCAAATGCCTCTTCATCTCTCATTCTGTCTCCTTATTTAAGCTGAGGCACTAAGCAACTGACTAGGAGTTCTGTGCAATGGCCGGGCTGTAAATGAGGGAGATTCATTGTGACAGTCAGTATCCTGGAGGCCTCCAAAGTCTGTAACTGCAAGTCCTTCCCCTTCATCTCTCGGGGATTTTACCATTTATTTGTATCTTTTTCACTTAATAGTTTATCGTCCCTGCTATTCACTGAACAGATATCTCCTGGGCACTGACTTTGTGCTGGATCCTGGTGATCAGAGTATCTATGATGAATTTGCTTTACAAACATAGAACCAGTTACAAGTGAGGCAGTGTGTTTGGTGGTAAAGAGCGTTGACTTCGGACAGAGCCTGACTCCATGGGTTTTAATCTCAGCTCCTCAGACTTGTGAATTTAGGGAGTTACATGAGCTCTCTAGGCTCCACTTGCCAACTTAAAACAAGGAGAATTATGGTACCTTCCTCAAAGGGTTGTTTTGAGGATTGAACAAGTCAGTATATGCAAAGAGCTTAGAACAGCACCTGGGATGGTGTAAGTTCCACAGACGTATTTGGTCATTATCATTTTAAAATAATTTGTGAGGGTTATTTCTTAAGTAGCTTAACCAGTTTTCATGCGGTTTCACAGCATTCACTGGGAAGGGAAGTGACCCTGAGGACCTACTGCTGTGCCAGATGCTATGCTAGGTGTTTAACGTGTCATTCCATTCGAGGTTAAGCCTCAGAGCCTTAAAAAGTGGATATTATTTCTACTTCTCAAGTAAGAAAAATGAGGCTCAGAGAGGGAGATAACTTGCTGAGGGCTCCACAGCTGATATGAGGTGGAGATGGGACTTGAACCCAGGCTTGTCTGACTTAAAGTACAGGCTTCCCCACCTCTCATATGCCTGCCATCTGTGAATAGACAATTCCAGCTGTAATATGCCAACTCCAGATGGTCCCCATTAGGACCCAAGCAGGCCTGCACAATCCCGTACATTCCTTCTTTTCCTAGTCATATGGTAAATTAATTAAATGCTATTAAAGTTATATTGGGTTGGCCAAAAAGTTCATTTGGGTTTTTCCATACGAGGCTACCGAAAACCCAAACGAACTTTTTGGCCAACCCAATAAAATAGCACTTCTTAATAAATATCCTCCACCTTAACCTGGAATTTCCCCTTCAAGTACTCTGAACTGACGAAATTTCACTCAGAGGTTTTTAAGCTCAACTCCTAGGAAACTAGACTTAGTTAAAGCATGAAGCAGAATCTCTAAGCAGGAAAAGTTTTCCCAGTTTAAAGGGCCTCTCCATCAAGGATGAACTCTATATACATGGACACCTGGCAAGAGGGACTGTACAAAGCAAGAGGTAGGATGAGCTGTGAAATAAAAATAAGACCAAAAGGAAAGTGATGGTGCAAACATCCACCCACCCAGAGCCTGAGAAATTCTGGCTTCTTAATGAAGTAGAAGACACAATACTCACAATTTCGCCAGTAGGCAGATGGATAGTCTGTGGTGCCTGCTTGTTCAAGAATTTGTTTAATAAGCGGATATTGGCAAATGTCCCCCGCGCCATGATGGCGTCATTACCTCGGCGGGAGCCATAGGAGTTGAATTCTCGTGGAGTCAAGCTGATAACGAAAGCAGGAGGGGAGCTGGTTTAGTGAACTGAGAGAAGATTAAACTTGGCTTACTCCAAGAAAAGAGAAAACCCACAAACCTAGGTGTTTCTCTATGTCTGCTAAGTATTGTTCTCCAAGGCAGAAAAGCTGTTCCCATGGCTTCAACTGAGGGCAGAGTGAGAGGTGGCAGGTGGGACTGTGAATCAGTATGCTCCCAGCAGCAACCTACAGTTATAAATCTGAGGAGAGCAATCGGGAGGGACTTTAATAAGAGTATTTATTTTACTGATTCAGTAGGGTAGCCTATAAAGCTTCACAAAAGGTAAAATACTAAAAATGGGTAAGAAAAACAAAGGAAGCAAAGGGAATACTCAGGGTAGGCCAGTCAGGTAGAGCCAAGAATGGGGACACATAAAATACATTCTATAAACTAAACAGAAGTAGGTTCAAATTTGTCCCCGAGTTACCAGGAGCTCAGTGCAATGAAAAGACACATAACTGGTGACATGACTTAGAATTTTCATAAGATCAAAATCAGGGCAGTGCCAAAGAGGCAGACGGGAATAGCTATCGGTGGTCCTAAAATCAAAGAAAAATCTTATCTGTGGGTCCCAATGAAAGGACACTTTGCAAAGTGAGTAACAACATCTTAAAATGAACATGGCGACCAGTTCACTGGGCTGTTTCTTATAATGCTAGGAAGCGTGTGGTTAATGATTTATTAGTTAGATCTAATTTGAAGATTGAGAGTCTATGAATGGGCTTCAGGAGTAGGTGAGTGTGGCTATGAACCCCTGAAATTATGTCCAAAATGTGCATGTGCATTTTTATGAGAAGGTATATCTCCTTTCATTCAATTCTCTAGAGTATCAATAATCACCAATCTCAAAAGGTGTTGGTCACTGCTTATTTTCTAGTTTCTTCCTCCAGCCTCAATCTTGTGTTTCTCTAGTTTCTCTGTTTGTTCTTAGAAGCCTTTTCTCCCATTCATTCACTCAACAACTTTTTATTGAGCACCAACTATGTGCCAGGAGCTGTTGTGGGTGAACAATGAACAAAACAAATTAAGATCTCTGCCTTTGCAGAGCTTACATTCTAGAAGCTGGAGACAAAGGAATTTTTTTAAAGAGCATCCTACGCAAGTGTTACTAGATTGTGGTTAATACCTTAGAAAAAAGAAAAGGTAGACCAGGGCAAGGAGAACAGGAGTATGGTGGGAATGAACTCATGGAGGAAGACTTGAACTTGGCGAGAGAGTTAGCTAAGAGGGTATCTTGGGGAAGGGCATCCAAGAGGAAAAAACAGCCAGCTCAACCAAAGGCTCTCAGGCAGAAGGGTACTTGGCCTTGCTTGGAACATTCGATGAACAAGGTGGTGGGCAATGTGTCCCGAGCAGTGTGGGTGAGTGGAAGAGCAGGGACTCACTGACTCATCTTGAATATCACCTGCCCTTTTCTACTTGCTGATGGACTTGTGTCTCCCACTCAAAGCAGAATCATATCCCTTTAAAATCTCACAATATGTATCTGTGTATAGGCAGTTCCCATACATTTTGAAAAGTAGTTGCCCTGCGTTAAAGAAAAATCTTGACACAGACCACTGTGCATCATCTCCTCCAGATGTGGGCTATCTTCTTAAACTTACAACACTCACATTTCTGGAGAATATGAAATATTCTTGGTCTGAATGAATAGACTGTCCCATAGGGTGCACTAGGAAAAGGCAGAGATGAGTGAGCAGGATAGAAAGGGAAATTCATGAAGAAAATGGGTTAGCCACCAGGCAAGTGAGATGAGGGGCAAGGTAGCTGTCCTCTCCTACTGGGAAAAAAGAAGGTGTTGAATTTCGTTCCTCAAATTGGCTCTGGGCCCCATCCCTGAAGAAGCTGATTCAGGAGGTGGGGACGGGAACCAGGAACTTTTATCTCCCCAGATGACTCTCATGGAAAGTCCCATTTGGGACCGACATTGATTGATAGTGGTATATTAAATAACAGTGGATAATACTGTTAAAATCGGTATGTGACTGAAGGATTGCTGAATGGATGCGTAAACTGCAAATCCTTGAAGTGGATCTCTGTAAAGAATACGTCTCTCAACCAGGAAATATCAATGCATTTCCAGTTCTAGCCCTGTCGAGTACTTCAAGTGGAACCAGGCTCTGCCACGGGTGAAGAGCAGAGCCTTGTACTTTAACAGTCAGCCAAGCTGGGGGTTGGGATGACAGCTGAGTCTAATGAGTACACCTGCTCAAAAAGAAGGTCCTCATCCCTGCTGGGGTTCACGTGCTGATGGATTCTCCCCAGGGAAGCTTCGAAGCAGCAAACAGAAAGAGCAATTGGTTTTCAAGCCCCAGGGTTCAGTGAAAAACCGAAGTGTGACTCCAAGGAGACCTCATGAAAAGAGAACTACTGGCCTCACTCTCTCCATTTCTGCCTTCAGGCCTTCCTCCCCTTATTCATTACTTACCCTCTGTTAGTTAAGTAGCGAGCAGCAGGGCTATTTCTTGCAATATTTCCAGCCGGAGAGATGTGGTCTGTTGTTACTGAATCTCCCAAATTTAACAGCACGTAGGCATCCACTATAGATTTAGGAGGCCGAAGATCCAAAGTCTACCAAAGAACACAGTAAGTCAGTGTTTGCCCAGGTTTTCTCCCAACATGTCACCAGGGGAACCCCAACAGTAGCGGTCCATGGACCTGAACCAGATGACAGCCCTATATCAGTGCATAGAAAATTCTAGTTTTATTGTTTTTTTCAGGGGTGTTTAGAAAGGTGAGGTAAATTTATGCAAAATATTCATATCTCACTCTTGAAGGGAGGTGAAGTATTGGCACTGTCCACTCAAAAGCAACAGGGATGCTGCTGCAAACGACATTCTCTTTCTCCACATCCAGAGAAGGCCTCAGATGCTGAGGACAGCAGGAGTCCTCCCCGCCCCACCCAGGGCAGTGCAGACTCCTTGATCATCAGTTTCAGAGAAGATTTCCCTTGTTTTTATGGATATAAGGTTTAAATATGGATTTTGCAAGGCAAGAAACTTTTTGAAGAACTCGTTTTGTTAAAAAGTAAAAAGTCCTACCAGGTCTTCAAAGAATGGTGGTGACTTAATGTACGTAGATTTGGGATTCCAGTAATATAGCTTATCTGATGGGGCTGCTAAGGCATTCCAGCTCTCATTCACAGTCTTGGGGAAAAAAGAAAAAAGGAAAGGCAGATCTAATCACAGTCCATCCTAAGGAAAATTTAACATGCGAACACAAACATATATTCAAGCTAAGAGCACAGTGAAAACCATTCTTACTCTAAATGGTCACACAACAGAGTTCCTCTATACTAAGACAACACCATGCTAAGTAATTTAAAAATACATGTGCTCTGTGATAGGCAGCCTCTGGAATGGCCCCCACGGACCTGCCTTCTAGGATTCACACCCCTAAGTGATCCCCTCCTGCTGAGTAGGGGCTGGGCCTAGTGACTCACCTCCAGGATTAGGTTATAAAGAGACTCTGCCTTCTGTCACTTTCACCCTCTTACCCTCGCTTGCTTGCTTACTTGCTCTGATGGAGGCCAGCTACCATTCTGTGAAGAGCAGGTGAAGAGACCCACTAGTAAGGCACTGAGGGCAGCCTCTAGCTGACAGTCAGTGAGGAGCTGAGGCCTTCACCCACAGCACGTGAGGTCCTTTATCCTGCCAACAACCACATGAGTGGTCTTAGAAATGGATCTTCCCCCAGTTGAGTCTTCAGATGAGACTGCAGCCCAAGATGACACCTTGACTGGGGCCTTGTGAAGGCACACACACCCTGTTAAGCCGCACCTCCATTTCTGACCCATGGAAACTGTGAGATAAAAAAATGCTTGCGGGCTTCCCTGGTGGCATAGTGGTTGAGAGTCCGCCTGCCGATGCACGGGACATGGGTTCGTGCCCCGGTCTGGGAAGATCCCACATGCCGCGGAGCGGCTGGGCCTGTGAGCCATGGCCGCTGAGCCTGTGCGTCTGGAGCCTGTGCTCCTCAACAGGAGAGGCCACAACAGTGAGAGGCCTGCGTACCGCAAAACAAAAACAAAAACAAAAACCTTGCTGTTTTAACTCACTAAGTTTGGGGGTAATTTGTTGCAGAGCAATAGATAACTAATACATATACTTATAAATATAATTTATGAAATAATCCAGATTGTACCCCAGGGGAAATTATGTATGCTCTGAAGATTCTGGGAAGTAGACCTCCAGGTCATAAGGACATTAGCTAGTAAGACAGCTGCTATGCATTCAAATTGGCTTGAATTAGCTCTACATGTCCATTGACTCAGACTCTGGAGAAATACATTTAACCCAATATCTACCAAACTCCCTTGTACCATTTCCCAGTGAGCAGCTTGTGGGATTCACAGTGCATGAATATGACCCCCGTGTGACTCTGCTACCCAGTCTGCCCTCTTGTTTCATTCAAACCACCAGCCCTAGGCTGAAGCCCTTGGGTCAGCCTATCACAGAGACTAGGGAAAGTGGTAACATCCAAGAGGCTCCGAAAATGATGCTGAGCCCCATACATTTTCCCTGTATTTGTAAAATGCACAGCAAGTTTTTTTTTTATTTCGGTAGTTTGATAGGGTGGTGTTTCCTACTGAGTGGCTTTTATTTTTATTATTATTTTTTAAGCATGCAAATACATCTGAGAGGTGCATTCAACCATTTGATGCCTCAGTGACACACTACAGTGACATCAGGGGGTCCTCAACCATAGTTGATGCACGCCCCAGGCTGCCTGAGGAAGGGGGTAGCTGTGGAGAGCAGGCCAGGAACCACACACAGCTGAGGCCTTTCCTCCTGAGGCTGCCACTCACTCGTCCAACTCTGGGAACATCTGGGGAGTGTGGGGTCTGGAAAAACGTGAGTCTTAGGAGAAAAATGATGGATAACCACTTCCCCAATCATCTGAAGAAATGTTACTTTGTATAGCTGACACCGCCACTGGCCTCAAGGGTGGCAGAGATGATGCATAAGAGTAGCTTTCCCTCACAGGTGGGCTGGGACCTCACCTCTATTTTCTGATAGACCTCCTTAAACATCCCAGGGATGACATACTGACGCTCCACTGCCTGGATCTCATCTCTGGTTGGCCAGATATCTCTCAGAAATACCTGTTGTCCCTTTGCATTTACCCCTGGGGAAAAAAATGTTTATTAGTGAGAAAAACATCTCATACCCCATTTTCATCACCACATACAGTCAGTCAAGTCTCGTTCAGGGTAGTTACGTTCTGTAAAGCCTACGTGCACACTCAGAGAATACTCAGTCACTGCCCCCAGGGGACACACATGTTAGGCTCCCAAGAGCCTCCATCCACAACACTGTCGTCAACTGATCAAGACATAACCCTGTTTTATGTGTGTTTCTGTTTCATGACACCTTACTTCATACATACTGTTGATGCATTCACACTGAACTTGCGAGCCTGTCTAACGCGAGGCCCGTCACAGCCTTCTTGGGCTTAGGAATGCTACACAGCACTTTAGCACTACTCTTGGTGGTCATTTTAAACAGTGAAATCACCAATAAAAAGCACAAAAATGTGAAAAACATGGTGCTAAACAGAGCTCGAACAGGACACTTGTTTGCAGTGTAACACCTGCAATAAAAAGGCAGAATGGGGCTTCCCTGGTGGCGCAGTGGTTGAGAGTCCACCTGCCGATGATAGAATGTTGCTTTGTTCGACCTCAGCTGAGAGCAGGCACAGTGAGGGACTCAAGGTTTTCACACCTGCACCCCTCCCCGCCCCCACCCCGTGCACATCTGTGAGTGACCATGGGAGAGTGATGAGCATTGATTTTGGGGTTAAAATCCATTTTAATGAGTAGTCAAATTTGCAAATATGGAATCCATATATAATGAGGATCAACTGTATGTCTAAAGCTATGATTTCCTGAAAGTAAATTCCAGGGCACCATTTTCATATTATCTAATCTGCTTATTAGCATGGGTTGAGGAGGGTACAGCAAAGAGACCAGAGGAAAGGAAACAAAGCATCCTGTCCCCAGAATTTCAAGAAGCTGTACTATGTGGATGTGTTCCTACAGAGGAGACATTAAAACAGTGCCTATCATTAGATTAAAGCAGGAGCTGGAAAGGAAGGGACTGGAGAAGAAGCCAGAATGGCAAGATCTCCACTACTTTGGGTATTTCTTTCCCTTTTGTTGTCCCTCCCCCTTTAGTAAATTCTTGTTTAACTATTTCAGTTATGTCTTAGCTGTGTATTGGGGCATAAAGAAAAGGCTCCTCCTCTGATCTCTGGAGGGTCTAGCCTTCATTATTTATTAAGGAAAGCAATAACTTTCTCCCAGTAATGTTTTCAGATACATTGGAAAAACTGTAACCCCCCAGAAAAGATCTTACCCAGTGGTTCTTTCTCAAAGTCGATCCGGATGGTCCCCGCAATTGCATACGCTATTACTAAAGGCGGAGAGGCTAAATAGTTGGCCCGGGTATTGGGGTGGACTCGCCCTTCAAAATTCCTGTTCCCAGACAGTACTCCAACAGCAACAAGGTCCCCCTGTGTGAGGCAAGGGGAAAAGCAGGTCGCAAAGAGAAGAGAATGCCTAGGCTCCATTTGTCAAAGTTTTCCCTTTAAGCTTCCCCTTCACCCGGTCCTCTCCCTGGGAAGAAGAGCACACAGGGTGACCCTGTGGGAGACACTCTGGGTCAAAAGCAGCTGAGAGACACATTCAGTGGTTTCTGCTCATGAGAAAATAGCAGGTTGGTCAGGAGGCAGCATCCTGGTTATTTTGCTGCTGGGGCCTGAGAACAGGCGGGGAAGACTGCAAGTTGAAAGCTAAAGGAAGCCACATTGACTGACAGGGATTCTATAATTAATGCAAAGCAAACCAAATAGTATTTCTCAACGCTACAGAATTTATGGGCCAAAAATCAAGCCAATGCAATTTAGTTTACATTCATTTGTCTGATTTGGAACCAGTTTTCAGACAACAGGAACAAACGATTCTGGCGCCTTCTGCAGTCAAAACCGCGTTTAGGGAGCACGCGTGTGCCAGGCGCTGCACTATGTCCTTCGTGTCCACTATCACCTTAGTGCTCACAACTCTATGAAACAGGTGCTATTATTGTCTCCAGTTACAGTTGTGAAAACTGAGCCACAAAGGGGTTAATTAACTTGCTCAAAGGTATACAGTTAATAAGTTTCACTCAACTCCAAAGACCGTACTCTTAACCACATCCCATGCTTCCCTGGACCTTCTTAAAATTACCAGCCTTTTGATCACACATCATATGAAACATGACAACAGCTCTGAAGACCCACAAGTTCCTCTGTAATCACCTGCGTGATGGCTTCTACCACAGCTTCAGCTAAGGGCCCACTGTTGCCAATGCAGGTCATGCAGCCATAGCCCACCACATCAAACCTAGGTGCAAGAGAGAAGCACAGGATGGAGAATGACTCTCAGTGGGCTCACCTGTTGGTTACAGTGCCTGGAGACCACTGACTTAAGTAAGTTTAGTACAGGGCTGTCTCTATAAAGCTTTCATTCTTGGGAACATTTTGATCTACTATTCATCCATTCTAGATCATTCAATTAAGAGTCCTTTTTATAATTTACTTTTTAAAAAAAACTGAAGTATAGTTGATTTATAATATTAAGGTGTACAACAAGGTGGCTGTCATATACAAACACACACACACACATATTTTTTCAGATTATTTTGCACTATAGGTTATTACAAGACATTGAATAGTTTTCCCTATGTTATACAGTAAATCCTTGCTGTTTATCTTTTTTTTTTTTGGCCACACCACGCAGCATGCGGGATCTTAGTTCCCCGACCAGGGATCAAACCTGCACCCCCTGTAGTGGAAGCCCGAAGTCATAACCACTGGACGGCCAGGGAAGTCCCATATCTATTTTATATATAGTAGTGTGTATCTGTTAACCCCATACTCCTAATCCCACCTCTCCCCCCAATCCCTGCTTTCCCCTTTAGTAACCATAAGTCTGTTTTCTATGTCTGTGAGTCTGTTTCTGTTTCGTAAATAGATTCATTTGCATTATTTTTTTTAGAGTCCACATACAAGTGGTAATATATAATATTTGTCTTTCTCTGCCTGACTCACTTCACTTAGTACGATATTCTCTAGGTCTATCCATGTTGCTTCAAATGGCAATATTTCATTCTTTTTTATGGCTGACTAGTATTCTATTGTGTATATGTATCTTCTTTATCCATTCATCTGTTGATGGACACTTAGGCTGTTTCAATGTCTCAGCTATTATAAATAGTGCTGGTATGAACATGGGGGTGCATGTATCTTTTCAAATTAGAGTTTCTGTCTTTTCTGGACATATTCCACTGACTGCTGGATCATATGGTAGCTCTAGTTTTAGTTTTTTAGGGAAGCTCCATACTGTTTTCCATAGTGGTTACACCAATTTACATTCCCACCAACAGTGTAGGAGGGTTCCCTTTTCTCCACACCCTCTCCAGCATTTATTATTTGTAGACTTTTTTTTTTTTTTTTGCGGTACGCGGGCCTCTCTCTGTTGTGGCCTCTCCCGTTGCAGAGGATAGACTCCGGACGCGCAGGCTCAGCGGCCATGGCTCACGGGCCCAGCCGTTCCGCGGCATGTGGGATCTTCCCGGACCGGGGCACGAACCCGCGTCCCCCGCATCGGCAGGGGGACTCTCAACCACTGCGCCACCAGGGAAACCCCTATTTGTAGACTTTTTGATGATGGCCCTTCTGACTGGCGTGAGGTGATACCTCATTGTAGTTTTGATTTGCATTTTTCTAAAAGTTAGTGATGTTGAGCATCTTTTCCTGTGCCTGTTGGCCATCTGTACGTCTTCTTTGGAAAAATGTCTATTCAGGTCTTCTGCCCATCTTTTGATTGGGTTGTTGGTTTGTTTGTTTTTGATATTGAGATGTATGAGCTGTTTGTATATTTTGGAAATTAATCCCTTGTCGGTCACATCATTTGCAAATATTTTGTTCCATTCGGTAACTTGTCGTTTTGTTTATGGTTTCCTTTGCTGTGCAAACACTTTTAAGTTTGATTAGGTCCTATTTGTTTATTTTTGCTTTTATTTATTTTGCCTTGGGATATTGCTACAATTTATGTCAGAGAATGTTTTGCCTATGTTCTCTTCTAGGAGTTTTATGGTGTCATGTCTTACATTTAGATATTTAAATCATTTTGAGTTTATTTTTGTATACGGTGTGAGACAATATTCTAATTTTATTGATTTACATGAGGCTGTCCAGCTTTCCCAACATCACTTGCTAAAGAGACTGTCTTTTCTGCAATATTCTCACCTTCTTTGTTGAAGATTAATGACCATAGCTGTATGGGTTATTTTTGGTCTCTCTATTCTGTTCCATATAATTTACTTTTATAAGTAATTTACTTTTTAAATTTATAAGAAAATTATAAGGAGTCTATCTGATCTGGAATTTTTAAAAGTTGAAATCAGATATGCCATTTGATGTCTTTATTCACTACTCTTATTATATAATCCCAAGGACTTCTGACTTTTATGAGGCACATGACAAAAATCTATGTCATCCAAATTAGGAATAGTGGATTAATTGGAGAAACTGTATTTGGCAACAAATAACTAATTGACTTCAAGGAAAGAGAACATTTTCAGGCATGGGAAATAATTATTTTCATACCAAAGGGCAGATTCAGTTGCAGAGCCAACACTAGCCCATAGCACACCTTCATACAACTGAGAAAAGATGCCCCCTGCCCCAGGAGTGCAGTGCTACAGCAGAGCACAGGCTTGATATCAGCCCCTGCTCTCTTCACAGACACCCTTGTCTGATGAACAACCAGTACAACTGTACAGGAGGGCCCTGCTCTGTCGGAATTTGAGGGTTTGTCTGTTTACCATCTGACAGAAGACTACACAATTAGACACCATCAGATAAGCTTACATCCATTACAAGGTGACTTAGCAAAATACCTGTGGAATACAATAAAACAAAAGCAATGGTGTAAGAGATTTCTCCCTCACCCAAGCTGAGACAGGTAAGGCATGACTCCACTTTCTCGCAGGTAGTAGGTGACCACACCACTTCCAGGAGATAGGCTAGTTTTGATGTAAGGCTTCACGTTCAGGCCAGCATCCACAGCCTTCTTTGCTAACAAGCCTGTGAAATGGTAAACACAGACACGGTGTGTGGGGCTGCCCACTCTAGGTGCCACGGACATTTCAGGAAAGAGGCTGACTTCAGTCTGCACTTCCTGCACTGCTTGACAGAGCCCCATTCATGTTGATGCTTTCTGCCATTTTTGTTGCCTGACAGAAATCAAAAGCTCGCTGGCCCAAAGTCATTTACATGTATTCAGTAAACTCAAAATTAGCCATGGACATAAAGAAAAAGATAAAAAGAGCTGTGCCTTTTTTTTTTTAAAAAAAAGAGATAAACCTGAACCATTCATGATTATATAATAGAATGAGTTTTTAATTTTTGGAGGGAAAGCAATCTTTCTAATTATATTTTATTTAGATGAAAAATAATAGGAAGGGCCCCTTCTTAAAGTATATGAATTGTGTACTTGTTGGTGAGGAATACAGTCTGCCTAGAAGATAAAATCTAGTCCTCAGATATTTCTTGAAGAGGAAGATCAAGGGCTCTTGGGCCACTTGACTCTGGGCAAATACAGAGACTATTTATTACAGGGACACTGGGTGCTCTGACTTAGGACATATCAGGGAAGTAGGAAAGAAATAAGGAGTCAGGGGTATAAAGAGACAAAAGGCTACAGACAAGCTGGTGTCTTATCTTAAGGAAATTGGTTTGTCCAAAGCTTAGGTGGCAACAGATGAATTCCTGGACAAAGAAGGTTCTCCTTACGCACTTGTCCAATTCATAAAGAAAGAACTGTTTGTGGACACAAGAGGAACTCTTAGGGATATTTTAAAATTTGGAAACTAAAGGGACATTAGAGTAATGAAACTCTGCCTGTAAATATTAAATAATTAAACAGAATTGCATAATAGGTAGATAAGTTTTATCGACCAGTGCCCTGTGCCATAATTCAGATGCACTTGACAATGCATCTAAGACAGACTAAATTCTACTGTACAAAAAGGCCTATCAGGGGTTTTATGGAGAAAACAGTCTGTGAAATGAAAACAGGTTTTTTCTTCTAAAGTCTGACATAAGATTCTAGGCTTTACCAGAAATTCATCTTTCTTTCCTCTCTTCTCCTTCTTTCTGTGTTGATTCTAAAGACTATACTACTTTAAATACTTTGCATTATTTATTGTGTAAACATTTCTGGGCCAATTAATCTCTGCATCTGGAAAGGATAAGGTTCAGGGAACTATATGTAGAACTCAGTTAAGCCCCTGGGTTATGTCTTGGGAAATTTTCACCCACACGTCCACATGACCATCAAAGGCACTTACCTGCTCCTAACATCACAGATGGATTACTGGTGTTAGTGCAGCTAGTAATGGCAGCGATTACCACAGAACCGTGAGCAAGGGTGAACTCGCTATTATTATAGATAAATGTCTTATGGTCATTATGATGGTCCAGAGCAACCTGGAATCCTTTAAATCCTTGCTATAGGAAGAAAAAAAGAAAAAAAAATATATGATCAAAAGTTCTCACTTTGGAAGAAGAAGAAATACTTTGGTAACTATAGTTTTAAAGGCCAATTCTTAACAAAACATAAACATCTCAGCTGGTAAACTCTGAAATGCTACAGAGAAATTAAATTTACTCTTTTTAAATCTTTATAAAAGGGAGTCATGATTTCTGAATCTGATTTTACTTTGAAATTATTAACAATTCTTCCCCACCTCAAATACCGAAAGAATAAACTACAAATTTAGCTGAGTCTAATTAGAGCTAATTAGTACAGATGTAATGGCTACACTGAGGGCGCTGATACTAACCTTTATGGAAATTTAGAAAAAGGTGCCATTTTGGCCAGATTCAACCAATCATAAGCAGTAAGGCTAACACAGTGCAGCTGAACATTTGGTAAAATGCTGGCATCCCGTGGATAAAATCCATCACAAATCTTATTCATTTGAAAAATCTTCATTGAAAATCTACTGTGTACAAGATACTATGCTGGGCACTTTGTGGGATACAAAGGTGACTGCATAAATCCTATCCTCAATCTACAGTGTAGTAAAGGAAATCAGACATGCACATTATACAGTACCAACAGTGAAATTTAAGGCTATGAAACACCGTCACAGGGTTTCCCACTGATGCCATGAAGGTTCAAATGAGGGAGAGATGACTTTGTGCTATGGGATCTGAGGCCACATTGTGGAAGAGCTGAGAGATTAGGGCATGCAGACGGGGAAGGGACATGCAGGCAGGGGATGGCATGAACAAAAGTACAGTGGCCAGAAAAGTGTGGGCAAGCCGAGTGAACACCGTGGTGAGTCATGTGAAAAGGAGGTATGCTTTTGAAAAGGAGGGTTGAGTTGTGTTTACAGGCAATCAAGTGCTCTAAGGAAGCTGCCTGGCTCTTAGCTAATGCAGAGGGAGGCATCGAGGACTATAGGATGGAGAGGAAACGCCCGCAGCACCAAGGCTTCAGGAAGACTCATCATCGAGGGCGGTGAAGCCTGTGCACAAAGAAGCCAAGCATGGGGCAGGATTGGGGAGGATTTCTACCCACCTCTCCCAGGTCCCTACCTTGGCTCCAAGGCAGCTCTCAAAGTCCTTTTTCATGTCAGATATGGCAACTTTGTCCTGAGGCCTTTTGGGTCCACTGCAGCAAGGCACTACTGTTTTCAAATCTAACTCCACAACCTGTGCACCCAAAAGAAAAGGAACCGTGGAATTGACATTATACTCACAAAGAAAAAAACACAGCCGTGCCAGAGAATTTAAAACACCACAACAATAAAAATAAACTAAACTACCACATTCAAAACCAAGGAAGTCAATGTCCATTTTACACTGAAGGGATGAATTTCCAGAGTTCCAGATGAGCACTTTGGTAGCATGGGACAGGCAGAAGCCTTGCCACCTCTCAGAAAGACCAGGGTGGGCATTGTGGCTGCCTCCAGGGTCTTTCACTCAGCCATCTTTGCAAAGCAGCTCATACATCCTTTTTATTGCTTAAGTTAGTCAATGAGATGGATTTTCTACTGAAATGATAGATAAACCATTGTAATTTTTCTAAGATGACTGGGGGAATGCAGCCATTAACTCATCAATGCCAAGAAATGGGCCCTAGTCTAATTGAATATTTCCTTCCATCAATGTAATATGAAACGAAACAAGGATCCCACATCTGGTTTACCCTTCAATCTTGGCTGCTGAGAAAAATGTGGATTCAGTTTGCACCCTAGAAAATGAATGAAGATAAGCACGTCTATGGGTAAATCAGAACAAATTGATTCGCTTGCACCTCCATTTCTTTCCCCATCTATAATAATGATGTGCTTATCAGCCTTTAAATAGCTCCAGTCCTTCTAAACTCCTTTTCCAAAGATCTTCCACATAAGAGGAGTAAAGCAAAAAAGGAGAGCAGGGCTTCCCTGGTGGCGCAGTGGTTAAGAATCTGCCTGCCAACGCAGGGGACATGGGTTCAAGCCCTGGTCTGGGAAGATCCCACATGCCGCGGAGCAAGTAAGCCTGTGAGCCACAACTACTGAGCCTGCGCTCTAGAGCCCACGAGCCGCAACTAACGAGCCCATGCACCGCAACTTCTGAAGCCCACACACTCTAGGACCCACGTGCTGCAACTACTGAAGCCCTCACGCCTAGAGCCCATGCTCTGCAAAAAGAGAAGCCACCGCAGTGAGAAGCTCGCGCACCGCAACTAAAGAAAGCCCGCGCACAGCAACGAAGACCCAATGGAGCCAAAAAATTAATTAATTAATTAAATTTATTTTAAAAAAAAGCGGTGGGTAGCGGGAGCATACTCAACCTAATGGCCAGGAAGAATGGGACAAGTTACGTTATTTTATGTCTACAATTCCTTATCTTTTTGATTTTTTAGCCTTTGAACACCCTGTTCTTCTGCGATAACTTGGCAGTGACTAATTTCCTACAAATACACCCCCCAAGAAAACACATTCACAACTAAAACCACAGGCTTGAGAAAGAGGAAACACATGCCCAGCACTGTGTGCTAAACATTTTAAATGCATTATTTCATTCTCTAATCCTTTATCATGACCTTATGAAAGGCACTCTCATACCTGGGCAAAGTCTGGGTCTTGAGCGGGGTCACTGAAATCCCGAAACATTCCTACAGCCTGAAGATACTTTTTAATATGCTTTACTTTTTCTTCATCACGACCTAATGGGCATTTTAAGAAGTAACAAGTAACAGATGTTAATATTTCCTGATTAAACTAATGCCTCTACCAGAAGCTATACAAGGAATGGGCATTTCACTTAAACACACACCAAGAGCTCTGCTGATGTTGCAGCTTTCAGGCTAACAGTCTGACTCTCTAGCCGATGCTGCTGTTTACTAGGGGCCATTGACTGATCTGCTGTTCTATCGAAGTGACCATTTTCTGTAGAAGATTCTCACTTATAAGCACTCATCTCTCTTTGGTTATGGGTCTTAATTAAGAGGAGCCTAAGCCTCAGCGAATTGTCAAAGCATACCTCCGACGCATCTGCCTTCAACTGGCCACAGACCCTCAGCATTCCACATGATTCTTGTTATAGTAATCCCCGCAGTCTCCCACCACAGATCACCAGCTGTGTGCCCAGCACTGTGTGCTAAACATTTTAAATGCATTATTTCATTCTCTAATCCTTTATCATGACCTTATGAGAAAAGCACTGTTATTATCCTCATTTATGGATGGGGAAATAGTGGCTCAAGAAGATTAACTTTCCCATGGAACATGGGCCGTAAATGGCAGAACCAGGATCCGAAGCTGAGTTTAGATTTGAGTTCAAAGTCCTAACTCGTGATGCTATATCACCAGGAATATGACCCTGAAAGCTCTGCTGTTTCATTCTGATCAAGACCCTGGTTGCAGGAAATAATACCTACGGTTTGCCCAATGGACACGGAGTTCTCCCAGTTTTCTGACAGTTAAATAAGCCTGTTCGAGAGCTTGATTCTTGGATCCACAACAGATCAGCATTCTTTTTTTTTCTCCTCTTCATTTTAACTGAATTGTAAAGGTCATCAGCTTTCAGCATGGACCTTATAACAGATGACTGTCTGATCTTTGTTAACATTTATCATGACCTGTTGTTGGGCCCCAGTGTTCATTACATCCCCTGTCATCCTCTCCACGAAGACATGCAGGAGAAATTTCTTTTAGGTTTCAGTTTAAGAAAGTGTTCAACTTCTCTGAAACCATTGGTTTCAAATCAGTAGATGTTACAAATTCGGTACCAGATCAGTAAGAGGTTCGGTGGCCACCTCTCGAGCCATAGAAACTAATCTCATCTCTGGATGTATTTTGCAGCTTTCCCCTCCCCACCATCCCTTCTCTTCTCTTCTTTAGGTTGAGTGCCTCAACTATTTAATCGAGGGACAGAGGCAGAAGGTAGTGCTCCAATTCTCAGTGTTCTATGAACTTTAGAAACGGCCTTCTGTTTTCAGGGTTCTGCACTTACCTGTCTGCACCAGGTACTTGATACTGACTTCATCAACTGGGAAAAAGGCAGCAGTGGCTCCATACTCTGGACACATGTTGGCAATTGTAGCTCGGTCGGCAATGGACAACTGGGCTACCCCTGGCCCGAAGAACTCGACAAATTTGCCCACTACCCCAACCTGGCGGAGGTGCTGAGCAACAGAACAATAGCAGAGTTTGAGACTTGATAACCTGTATTTAAAATGCAGAACTATCCCCTTGCAATTCTCATAAAGTAGCCTTGTGAGTAAACACAAAAAATGAATTAGCCCAACATATGTTTGATTACTTTTAAAAATAAAACTTAAAAAGTAAGGCCAACTAAATACAACATGGTATCTTGGAGTAGATCCTCGAACAGAAAAGGGATTACTGAAAAAACTGGTGAAGTTTCTAGTTTAGTTAAAAATGTCATACCAATGTTAACTACTTCTGTTTCTGATAAATATACCATGGTTATGTAAGATGTTAACATCTGGGGAAGCTGGGAGAAAGGTAACAGGAACTCTGTATTACCTTTACATCAAGTCCCCTGTAAATCTAAAATTATGTTGAAACATTCCTTTAAAAAGAAAGAAAAAGTAATATAAAAACACAAATAATAAGAAAAGTTTTGCCAAATGAGAAAACTTCTTTCTAAAAATTAAATAAATTCTTTCAACTTGAATAAATTATGATTTGCACTTGTTGAATAAGCAAATGCCTTGTTTTCAAGGGTATAATGAAAAAATATCCTGAACACAGGTATAAGTCAAATGTAACCAAAAGATCCAGGCAGTCTGACTCTCACACCTTTTCCATACAAGCCATCAGCCAGGGCTGGAGCCTCATGACTGGCTTGGCTCTGCATGAAATCAGCTGTATGAAGTGTGGACGACCACACGGACAGGCCCTTTTGGTTACATGGAATTCTGCCAAATTTTGTGGGCAGAGCCTATATTATTCCACACTTGAACGATGTGGACATCTCTGATGAGCTATAGTGTTCAAATAAATCCGATTCCGATGTCCATGACTATTAAATCAAAAGTATAGCATCCATCCCACATAACCCAAGCCTTCAAACTATACAACCAGAAAAACTTGTGTGATAATAAAAAAGAAATTACTTTTCTAATAGTCTTTCAAAATGAAACTGCCTTCTTTTTGCAAAGCAAGCAAATCACCAAAAAGGATTATTTCTGACAAGGGCAAATGAAAAACAAAACAAAACAAAACTAATATTTTCCAGCTTGGAGAAACATCTGTTACAATAATGTAACTTATAATACAGAGAATGGAATTTTAAATAGTCAAAAATTATTCATAGTTATTTTCATATAAAGAAGAACCATGTGGAAAAAATGTAGAAGTATAAACATATGCATGGAAATGATTTCTTATAACCTCAAGACAGTGATTATCTCTAGAAATGAAGAGGGTGGCTTTAGCCATAAATATTACATTTCACTTCTTAAAAAATATACATACAGAGAGAGCTCTGAAGCAAATACAGCAAAATGTTACCATCTGTTAAGTCTACATGGTGGGCGTATAAATGTCATTTTAACTTCTGTGTATTTAAACTGTTTCACAATTTCAAAAAATTTTTTTAAAGAAAAAGATCCATGCAGCAACAGAAGAGTAAAATGAACATAATGATCTGGAACCTAACTGCAGAGTTCTCTCCTTATGTCATCTCTTTTAAAGTCATAAACGTACTGTTTCCTAGCACTTCTAGAGCACATGGAAACCAAGAGAGACGCCATCATGGACTTTCCTCCTATTTGTCACTGCGACTCAGACCACAGAAGAGGCAGCACATTGTTACCTTGGTGATGGTGAGCACGATGTCAGTGGATGTTACCAGGGGGTGGGGATTTCCCATCAGCCTGTAGCCAATCACCTGGGGAAGCACCATGCTGATTGGCTGGCCCAGCATGACAGCTTCTGCTTCGATACCACCCACACCTGTGTGGAAAGGCGTGACAGAGTAATGCTTTCCTTAGTCCTCACGATATCCCTCAGGCATAGTTCACTGTGATTAACAAGTAGTCAACCCACTTATAGTGTTTTACTAGTGTAGAGTTATATTTCCATAAAGGACAGTTATCTTTTCTCTATTTCCCTCTATAGAATTTTTAACAAGTGTTTCTCAAAGTGTGGTCCCCCAAACACCTGTGTCAAAATCCCCTTGATTCCACACTAAAAAGAAGAATGGGCTTCAAGGAGTCGCTGTTTTTAACAAACACCCCAGCTGATTTTCGCCTATTCTAATTCCAGCTGCTTATTCCAATTCCAGCTGCTTATTCCAATTCCAGCTGCTTATTCCAATTCATTCTTCCAAACATTATACTGAGTGCCTAAAAGGCATCAGACACTTTTCTGGGTACTGGAAATTACTGGAAAACAGACCAAAAAAACCTCTCTGATATTTGTGGTCACTCAAATTCATGCTGCTGGGATGTAAGGGTATCAAAGTAAATCAAGGTGTTTACATAGAACAGCATAAGTGGAATAGGAGCCCAGAAGAACACTCACCCCAACCGAGAACGCCCAAACCATCAATCATGGTAGTGTGCGAATCCGTGCCCACAAGACTGTCTGGGTAGTAATATCCATCCTGATCAAATACCACTCTTGCCAAATACTCCAGATTCACCTGGTGGATGATTCCTGAGCCAGGAGGAATAATCCGCATGTTGCGAAAGGCCAGAGAGCCCCACTAGGATTGAAAAATGGGGAGAACACTATGAATACCAGACACACCTTTATGCAGCTCACCTCCTTGGCACCTCTTCCTCATACCCCACACACATAAAGAATCAACCAACGGAGCCAGACTCTGCCCATACCTTTAAAAATTCAAATCGTTCTCTATTTCTTTCAAATTCCAAGTCTTGATTCTTCTGTAAACTGTCTGCCCTGTCAAAGAGAAAGACTAAATGTATAAATTTTAAGGCGTAAAATGTTACTGGTCAAATTTATAGGTGATAATAAAGAAAATGGCAGTTTCATGAGCAGGCTTGCTGGGTGGTGGTGTGCATTCGTTAACATGGGAAAGAGGTAATTAAAGAAAGTAAAAAGAATAATTATTTTTTGGTTCAGGTGATTTTTATAATGCCTTTAAACATGGTGGGTAGAAAACATTAAGTGGATTTAAGTTAAAACTATTCTAATCATAAAGTCTGACTCTTAGGAACAGACTCAAGACATTTATGATGACAGTAGCAGCTTAGATATTTAAAGCAGCTTTCTTTCTGTACTCCTTTCTTACCTATGACCTTGTTACAACACCTCTCTGAGCTGAGCCATATCTGGGCTGGCATTTTCATCTGTTTTATGTTGGGAGGTAGGGAACCAGTGATGCCAGGAGGCACAGGAATTTATAGAATCACAATCTCCTATCTTGCAAAAGGAGGCTTATGAGGAGGATGGTGCCACTCAAGGACGTGAGTAAAGCGCAGATTATATACTGAGGTTTGCTCCAAGTCATTCAGTTCATCAGGACTGACATGGACAATTCAGGGCATCAGGAAGCTTTTCCAGACTTTTTATTTTATTTTTTTTATTTTTTTCAGAATTTTTATAATCAAACTACATTGTTTTGAGGTAGAGTAAGTCATAGTGACAACTCGGCATGGTTAGCACACAGGAAGTGCTTACAAACTGTCATGGGTTGAGTGAACATAGGATATGATAGTGAAATTAATAGCTAAGACCCAAGTCAGACTTCACTAATTGATAGTTAACACTTATTGACATTACTATGAACTAGGCCCCAAAGTGCTTTACATTTATTTTCTAATTTAGTCTTCAAAATAGCCCTTTGAGCTAGGAGCAACTAATATCCACATTTTTCAAAAGAGGAAACAGACACAGAGAGGGTAAGAAACTTGTTCGGGACCTCACAGCTAGTAAATGATGGAATTGGTATTGACACCCAGGCAGTCTGACTCAAGAATGATGCTCTAAGTCCCTATGCTGCCTCCCTGTAGTAGTAGTTGCAGAAACTGTAGCAGCGATGGTGGTGGTGGTAATAGCAACAACTACCATAATAATAATAGCAGCAGGAGCCAAAGTGCAAGACTGCATGGTGCATCGTAGGCTCTAAGTGCTTTACACACATGAACTCATTCAATCATCATAACAACCCCTCACGTAGGTACTACCATTACCCCAATGTATGGAAGAGGAAGCGGAGGCACAGAAAGATTAGTTAACTTCTCCAAGGTCAGATGCTTGTACATTACAGAGTGGTCACCTGAACCCAGGTCTGACTGGTCCTGGAGCCTCTACCTTAACCACTATACCCACTTTCTTCTGTCACTTGTTAATGATCTACAGAGCCTACCTGGTGCCACATGCTGGGCATACAAATGTGCAGAAGGGGCATGTGTGCTGCCCAGCTGGAGCTCAGAGCCTAGCGAGAGACACAGACCAGCAACCAGGCAACCATGAGAGTGTGATTATTAATGTCATGATACGGGAAGTACAGGGTGCCATGGGAGCACCCAGACAGGGCCATGAACTCAGACCAGGGAGCCAGGGATGCCTTCCAGGAGGTGATGACATCGATGTAGTCTGGAGGGCAAGGGGGAGTCTGCCAGATGAACATGGGTAGGCAGGCACTGCTTGAGAAGAAAAAGACTGGAGGCACTTATTTACTCTACAAATACACATTCAGTTACCATGCGGATTTTTTTCTTTTCCTTTTGATGTGAATATTCTTCCAGATAAGTGTCAGTTGCTTTGATGGAATCAATTTCTGAGAGTATCTTACAGCAGGGCTTGGTCTACAAACTATGGTTCATGAGTCAAATCTGGCCCAATACGGTATATGTTTGGCTGTCAAGCAACGAATAATTTTTATATTTTTAAAGGTTGGAAAACAAATAAACGGAGACAGTATGTGGCCAACAAAACCTAAAGTATTTACTGTTGGCCCTTTACAGTAAAAGTTTGCTGATCTCGGGCTTCCCTGGTGGCGCAGTGGTTGAGAGTCCGCCTGCCGATGCACCGGTTCATGCCCCGGTCCGGGAAGATCCCACATGACGCGGAGCGGCTGGGCCCGTGAGCCATGGCCGCTGGGCCTGCGCGTCCGGAGCCTGTGCTCCGCAACGGGAGAGGCCACAGCAGTGAGAGGCCCGCGTACCGCAAAAAAAAAAAAACAAGGTCCTTCAGTCTGACGTCAGACTTCCTTCATGAGTCCTCTCTCATTCTCCAGTCCAAACTTTTAGTTTCAGCTGCACTGTGGCCCTCATACTCTCTCACACCCCACTTCCCTCATGCCTTTGCATGCTCTGTTCTCTCTGTGTAGAATATCTTTCCAGCTCTTTGCTCTTTGGTAAACATGCCTGGGGACCCAGATTAAGTGACACTCCTGGAAGAGCCCCCCTGACTCTCCAAGTTAGTGATTTGGTTCCTACACTTACTAACTGCATTCAAGCTGTGCATTCCCTAATCTCTCTACTTTTCTAGACTAACCTGCTTCTTGAATAAATACTGACATACAGTAGGTCTGTTAAATGGATTTAATTTTACAAAAAAAAAAGGGAAGGCATCTTGGAACGTTATTCTTAATCATGTATGGCCCTGCCGCCCCATCTCTTCTGCTGAGCTCTGAGCCCATGTGGACTCCCAGTCATTATGCCTTGTCCTCTTGTCTCCAGAGGATTTCAGAGTTTCTCACAACAGAAGCAAGGTTGGAAGAGGACCATTTACCCCAGAGAATGCTGGGACCGTCAGTTCGATATACATGACATAGTCACAGGACAAGCAGAAGCCAGAAATGCTTAGGCTGCTTTAAGATATGTTAAATTCTAGGTAAAAAAAAAAAAAGTTAAAATTAAAAATAAATTAAAAATAAAATTTAAAAAACAACCCTATTTACTCACTAAAACAAAAAATCTTTCATGCTAACCTTGGCTCGTTAACTTAGTTCTAGTTATTCGAATGAATAAACAGACCTAGAATTCAGATTTTTCCACCACTCAGAACTTTCCTAGATTTACCCAATCTGGTGAGCTTTCAATAAGATCTCTGAATGTGAATGGCCTCACACACTAAAGAGGAAATTTCTCCTTATTTACGTAAGTTGAAATCAGATTTGGATGTAGTTCAAAGTTTCTGAGTATTACATTTAATGGTACTCTAGAAATTCACAGACAGTATTTATAGAGAAGATAGTTTTGACACTCATGAAATCTGGTCAGAAATTGCTATGATATTCTTGTTGGGATTTTAAAAAAGGTTATTTCTGAGATAACTTTGTAAAACATTACAATAATGCATTAGTTAGATCCTTGATTCCTAAAGATGGTGTGAAGCCAATTACTATTATTCACAGCAGGGAAAGAGCTTAGAAATACTTAACTGAGAAAATTCACCATCCCACCACTCCTTACTTCATTCTGGAAATAGCTGGAAATAAGCCCACAGCACACAGTTCCACAAAAGCTGAGATATCACACTTAATTCCTTACAAAAATGAGGAAAGAGACTGGGAGGTCAAATTGCAAAACCAAACTCAAGAAATAAAAACAAAACACTAGCAATGAAAATACTTCTCGGGCTTCTCTGGTGGTGCAGTGGTTAAGAATCCACCTGCCCATGAAGGGGATACGGGTTCGAGCCCTGGTCCGGGAAGATCCCACATGCCACGGAGCAACTAAGCCCATGCGCCACAACTACTGAGCTTGCACTCTAGAGCCCGCGAGCCACAACTACTGAGCCCACGTGCCACAACTACTGACTAGCCCACGTGCCACAACTGCTGAAGTCTGCGCACCTAGAGCCCGTGCTCCGCAACAAGAGAAGCCACTGCAATGAGAAGCCTGCACACCGCAACGAGGAGTAGCCCCTGCTCACCGCAACTAGAGAAAGCTGTGCACAGCAACGAAGATCCAATACAGCCAAAAATAAATAAATTTATTAAAAAAAGAAAATACTTCTCATAGAAGTGTTTCTCTTTCATTAAAAAAAAAGAAGTGTTTGCTAGATTTGGATATCATTTTGGATCAAAGTTCACCCTTAGACTTTGCTATTTTCATCATAATGTTTTTAGTATTACAGTATAAATGAAAAAGGTCCATAAAAAATTGAAACCAGAGTTGATGGATGTCAAGGTTTAAGGAGGAAACCAAGTCACAATGAACTTGGTGCTGACTCAGATTCTTTACCTGCTTAATTGTCAGGAGCTCTTTTGAGTTTTGAGTCAAATAACTTTAGACATTAAAACAATTACAATTCTGTCTCCACCAGTACTTTCACCTTCCAGGCCAGGGAAATGAAGGTAAATCCATCAACACCAATGAGTCTTCAAGAAAAAGTTGCCCATGATTTTGTGAGGCTCCTTTCAATACTTTCTGAAGTGGGACTTTAGGAAACATACTCTCCAATAGGATAATAGTTTGTGTAAATTTAACTCTTCCCTTTGAAATCAAAACATTAAATTGAGCTCATGTGATTTAAGGAAAAAAAAAAAAAAAGACATGCTGCCCAAGGATGGGTTGAGTCCAAAGAAAAGGAAAGAGCTAGCAAGTATCCAGTCTGTTTGTTCCAAGAACCATCAATTCAGGGGACAAAGCAGTTTTCTCTCTATTCCTGAATTTCTCTGGTTTGGATATTGGCAATACTAATTTGAGAATGACCAGTTTCTACATTTCTCTTGAGGCTGTATGGAACCCACTTAAATCCCCAAGGAAGCAAATAAACGTTTTTGCTTTTTTTTTTCCTTTGAGTGGTTGGTTTCATATTCTTAAATGACTTTCTATTATAAAAACAATAGCTTTTTATTGTAAAAATAAAGAATAGTTACAATCGCTTAGCAGTTTGGCACTTCTCTTTCCAATTTTGTAATCTTTGCCTAGAGTTTCATCGAGCTGAGATCACTCTATACATGCAATTTTTATCTAGCTCATTGAGCCAAGACATGAGCATGTTCCAAATGTTATTAAGGATTAAAATATAACCGTAAAGGTTACTTAATAATTTACTTTAAGGATGTACCATAATTTAATAAATCACTCTCCTTTTTTGGACACCTAGAATGCTTTTAAGTTTTCACTATTATAAATAATACTTTAATAAGCACTATTTAGTCATTAAGCTTTTGCTGAATTTCAGATATCTATAAAGTGTATGTTTAGAAGTGGAAATTCCAGGACAAAGGATATGGCACATTGCTTTCATTTCTAATTTGTAGTGTTATCAGCAGTGTATAAAAGTGTCTCCCTCATGACACATTTATAATTAATAACATTTATTTTCTAAACTATGTTAAGAGAAAATGGTATCTCAAGGATTTAATTTACCTTTTTATTACTTGTAAAGTTGAAAAGGCTTTATATATTGTTTACCATTTGTATTTCCTTTTATTGTGAAATGTCCACTTTCCTTTGCCCATTTATTTGCTGGGTTTTACTATTTTTTAATAGATTATACATACTCTTTATATATTAGGGATATTAACTCTTTATTGAAAATATTTTTCAAGTTATCTCCTGGTAACTTTGAAGTCATTAAATCTATAGATTTTTTTTCCCCTTTGTTTCATTCATTGCTTCTAAATTTAGAAAGGTTTTTCTCATCAAGACATTTGACACTATATAAATTTTCTTCAAAATCTTTGATGATTTAATTTTTAAAATATTAATGCTTTAAATCATATGAACTGTTCTCTCTATCAAATAATTTCCCCAGCATTGTATGCAGAACAGTTATTTCTTTCTAACTAAAGTTCTATCTAAAGTTGGAAATAATTTTATTTAGTTATACTTCTAGGTTAAGATATCAGCCTTCTAGTAGTACCTGGTTGCCCTCCTTGTATCCAAATCCTCATTGTGTAACCTTGCAGTTACTGGAGTGTACTCCTTCACCCCTGACTTTGGGCTAAATTGTGCAACTTGCTTTGATTAATGTGATTGTGAATAGAAGTGATCCTATGTCAGTCCTCATCTAAGCCTCAAGAGATGCTGCAGGGTCCCGCTTGCCTTCTTGAGCCTCTGTGATCACCACATAGCTGCTTTCTCCTTTAGCCTGGGCTCCCAAAGAAGCACACATAGAATGGAGCTGTCCCAGCTGCCCTACCGATGTGCAGTGCAGAGTAAGCAGTCAACCCAGCCAAGGCTGGGTGAGGCACAGCTGCCCAACTGCATTCAGCTGAGCTCAGCTGAGCTCCCACCCAACTTGTAGATGTGTAAGAAATAAATTCTTATTGTCTTCTGCTACTGAGATTTTATTGGTAGGATTGGTAGGTTGTTGGTACGATTTTAGCAGCAAGAGAGAAGTGGATATCCTGAACAATAGGAGGAAAAAAGGAAAAGGATAGAGTTTATGGACACCCACGTGGAGAGGCAGAGATGGCCAGATATGAAATAGTTACTTGGAATCAAAAAGGAATAAGACTCCAGTGGTTGGAAAAAAAAAAAAAAAGCCAAACTCTTTTCAAGTCAAACACATACTTGTATTGACAAGCTCTCATGGCAGAATTTGTATGTGTTTTTCACCCAGACTTCAAGCTTAAACACAGGCTGTTCTCACCCAAGAAGTAAATAGAAAAAAAAAAAAAAAGACTTAATCCCCCCTGCCCCCACCCTGGAAAAAAAAAAAACTTCAGGGGAAAATATTTATTAAGTTTGAGTTTTCCTGAATATACTTTTTAAAGATTTTTCTTCTTTTTTTAATTTTTTAATAGATCTTTATTGGAGAATAATTGCTTCACAATACTGTGTTAGTTTCTGTTGTACAACAAAGTGAATCAGCCATATGCATACATGTGTCCCCATATCCCTTCCCTCTTGAGCCTCTCTCCCATCCTCCCTATCCCACCCCTGTAGGTCATCGCAAAGCACCAAGCAGATCTCCCTGTGCTATGCTGCTGCTTCCCACCAGCCAACTATTTCACACTTGGTAGTGTATATATGCGGATGCTACTCTCACTTTGCCCCAGCTTCACCCTCCCACCCTGTGTCCTCAAGTCCATTTTCTATGTTTACCTCTTTATTCCTGCCCTGCAACTAGGTTCATCAGTAACTTTTTTTTTTTTTTTTTTTTTAGATTCCATATATATGTGTTAGCATACGGTATTTGTTTTTCTCTTTCTGACTTACTTCACTCTGTATGACAGACCCTAGGTGCATCCACCTCACTGCAAATAACTCAATTTCGTTTCTTTTTATGGCTGAGTAATATTCCATTGTATATACGTGCCACATCTTCTTTATCCATTCATCTGTCAATGGACATTTAGGTTGGTTCCATGTCCTGGCTATTGTAAATAGTGCTGCAATGAACATTGTGGTACATGAGTCTTTTTGAAATATGGTTTTCTCAGGGTATATGCCCAGTAGTGGGATTGCTGGGTCATATGATAGTTCTATTTTTAGTTTTTTAAGGAAACTCTATACTGTTTTCTATAGTGGTTGTATCAATTTACATTCCCACCAACAGTGCAGGAGGGTTCCCTTTTACACACAAAAAAGACTTACACTCTGAGATTTTGCACAGAGCAGAAAACCCAACTATTCATCCTAGTCTCTCACCTTCTGTTGAAATCAACCTGGATGGAATGATCAATGACAAGGTCAGCGGGACAGACAGGGTTTATTTTCTCTGGATTCCCTCCTAACTTTTTCACAGCATCACGCATGGCAGCAAAGTCAACCACAGCTGGCACACCCCTAAGAAAAGGGAGATTAAGCAGAAAACAAATCGGTTAAACAAGTGCCATGGGATTTTTCAGCTTTTGCCTCTGCTGATAATATTGGCAATGGGGCTGTTTCATCGGCTGTTTCATCAGTGGTGCTAACAATGGATGTGTTAGAAAAGTGAAAGTGTCTAAACACATTCCCTTCAGCAGAAATCACATCAGTAATAAGTGCCGCGACTGAGTGGTATCTCTATATGCAATTTTATCCCTGCATTGAAGGTCACAGCCAATATGGTCTAAACAGAGAAGCTGTGGGAAAGCTGGCAATTAAAAACTCTGGAACTTTTTCTGCCATCACTGTTCCCTTTTCATATGGTGGGCTGACAAAGACCTGTACAAGATATACGGATCACACCCTTCAACTTCAGACCAAATTTAAAGGAATGGATATAATTCAGAAAAGTAGGCTGTGAATCAAATTTATACTAAGTGAATGCTTCCTTTTTATTAGAGAATAAAATTTGGGTGATCTTTCCTCTAAAAAAATGAAATTTGCTCTCCAGAAGGAATAAAATAACATCATTTCAAAATGAAACGGTAATGTCTCAAAATGAAGCCGTGACAGGGAGCAATTCCTGGGAATAGCAGGATGTGAACAGAGGCTTAACAGCAACACATCACGCCTTGTGAACTACGTATCTCCCCTCAGGTGACACATATCAACGTTCCAAGGACAGCTGTTTGAAACCTGGCTCCTTGGGTGATAGGACATAGGGGCGAAAAGATTCCGAGATAGCTCCACTCCATACTGTTTCTTTCAACTTTTGTTAGTACACTTAGAACTAGGATCTTGAAGACCAAGGACAAAGATCTTTGCCACTGGAAAAGGTGGAGTGAGTATGCATCCTGATTTGCCTGAGATTATCTCTTCCCGTCTGGGATGACTGCCCTCTTTTGCTTTCAACCGTCTCTGAATGTTGAGTGAAAAATTATGCAGTCACTGTGTTTTTTATTTTTGCTTTTAAGAAGCTTTCTTTAAAGGCTGACAAGGGATGCAGAGAAAAACAGAGTGAAGTGACATGAGGCTCACGTGAAGTCCTGCAGGATGACGCGGGCAGGCTTAAACGGCACTTCTATGTTCTTATGCTGCATGACATTCCAATTTAGGATATTTTCAACATCATTTTTCTTCACCAAAAATTGATCACAGTTCCGAATGGCTGCCTCCAGGAGAACTCTGATAGAAAATGGTAGTCGTCCTAGGAGTAAAGGAGAAAGTATAACAAAACCAAACCCATGAGACATCTTATTATAAGAGCTCTCTAAAGCCAAACTCCATACAAACTCGATACAAGGCATCACACTATTCTTCCAGCAGGGAAAGAGAGTAAATTTAAACTGATTCCAACAGTTTAAAATATAAGACTATTGAATGGATGTAGGAGACATTCAGTACTAGAAAATGCCAACAGCCTAGGCAAAAAGAAAATATTACACTTAAATCTTTCATAATAAATGGTTGCCTAGCCTTGGAATCCAGTAACAGAATTTCCCTTAAGTCATCATGAAAGACATGAGTCTAGATAATTTACTGTATTACTGTTAGCAAGTACACACACATACAGTAGTATTTCTTATGAAACCTAGTGTTTAAGAAATGAGAAGATAACCCCTTTACAATTATTATAATAAGACTAAAGAATAGTCAGATACATCTTTCAAAGGAAATAAACCCCTAAACACCATGTAGTGTGGTCATTGGTAACTGTGTTTTCTAGAATAAAACAATGGTAATTCATTAAGAAAAGTTATTTTGTTTATAAAAGAAATGGTCCATCCGGATACATGAGAATTATTTACCAGTATTATCCAGAAAAGGCAAGACTACAAAGATAGAGAAGCATAGGAGTTGGAATAAAAAAGTCTTGTGTTTTCATCCTCTTCTGCTACCTACATAGTTGTTATTTAATCATATCATTTACTCTCTCTGGGCCTCAGCTTCCTCAGGACTTCTTATGTTTTTAAACATAACATGATAGGGTTGTTATTCAGATTAAACAATATATATGTACAAACACTCTCTATACTAAATGTTATGTAAATGTTACATATATATAATCATTATTATCTACTTGAAAACGAGCAATGTAAGAAAGGTGTGTATTTGTGTGGTTAACCCAAGACCATTCAGCCATCTCTGCTACTCCCTCTTCCAACTCTCCTAAAGCCTAATTTATTAAGTAGCTTACTTATTATGCAAATGATATTCCAATTACTATCAGAGCACTTACATCATAGAGCCATGTACCTACCATATCTTGAATCCTCCAATTTATTCAAATTGAAGAATTTCTTTCCTGGTTGTGCAGGATCCAAAGGCTCAGCGAGGTGTGCAAATGGGTTGCTCATTATTCCTGATGGCCACGTGTCCCTGAAAAGAACAGAGAACATTTAATTTCTACTCTCAAAGCTGGACCTTATTTATTCAATGGGTGTTTGCCCTCTTTAACGATTATGATACATTCACTTCAAGAAATCACTTATCTTCTCAGAGTAGGGGAAAGGTGGGACATAAATGAATAAAAAATGATATCCTTAGCAGAGAAAGTGGGCTCTGTGAAGCTATCTGTGAAAGCTAGGATTCACCTCTCAAGGGTGCATACAATTCCAAACTTCTTTTGCCTTATCTGTATACAACTTTCCAAAATTCTTGCACTGATAAGTCATGAGGAAGAAGGGAAATGAAGGATGTGTTGCATGGTGAATCTCGAATATGTGGACAGACCTCTGAGCTGGACTCATGTTTTGCTTGATAGGAGGTTAAGAGGTCCAGAGCAGGTGACATTGTGCAATTGTATAAAACTAGAACTCTGGAAGAGCGGACTTGAAAGCAGCTGTTTTCTGTTGTAACTGTGTCTGCAGCGTTTTAAATAAACCTGTTAGTTGGAAGTCTTCCCAACTCACTTTTGAGTTGGTAGCAAGAGTGGGTTCACATCAGGTAATCTTTAAGGTACACTGTGGTGGCATAAAGGCCCAAACTCCCCAGATATGTTTGGAGAAGACCCTCTACCCCAGCTCTGGGCAGAATTTCTCCTTATCTTTTTTTTTTTTTGCGGTACGCGGGCCTCTCACTGTTGTGGCCTCTCCTGTTGCAGAGCACAGGCTCCGGAAGCGCAGGTTCAGCGGCCATGGCTCCCGGGCCCAGCCGCTCTGCAGCATGTGGGATCTTCCCGGACCGGGGCACGAACCCGTGTCCCCTGCATCGGCAGGCGGACTCTCAACCACTGCGCCACCAGGGAAGCCCTCTCCTTATCTTTTTATAAATTATAAGTGGCGAACAAGAAAGGACACTGTTCCTGGCCTCCACCACACAGATAAACAGCAATTTCAAATAACTATATAACTTAGAGCAAAACACTCTGGGGTGGAAGTCGGAAGACTTGCTGTCTAGTCCTACCCCTTGGGCAAAAGTCTTTTAATCATCCATTCTCCAATAGTCTTAATTTTAAGATAATAATAGTAACATTCCCCTATCTAATCCAAGGTTTTTATGAATAAATATTCATAAAACCTATTTTGGGGATGACTGATATGGAATGATCAACATATTACTATAAAATGAAAACAAAGTACAATATCTTACTCGACTTATGATTGGGTAACACCCTGATAAACCCATTGTAAACTGAAAATATCGTAAGTTGAAATGCATTTAATATACTAAGCTACTGAACATCACAGCTTAGCCTAGCCTACCTCAAATATTCTCAGAACACTTACGTTAGCTTACATTTGGGCAAGATCATCTGACAAAGAGCCTATTTTATAACGAAGTGCTGAATATCTCATGTAATTTATTGAATACTGTACTGAAAATGAAAAACAGGGTAGTTGTCTGGGTACAGAATGGTTGTAAGGGTGTCGGTTGTTCATCCTCCTGATCGTGTGGCTGACTGGGACTCGTCACAAGAGAGTATTGTACCGCATATCACCAGCCTGGGAAAAGATCAAACTTCAAAGTGTGTTTCTACTGAATGCCTATCGCTTTTGCACCAAAGTGGTCAAAAAACTGTAAGTCAAACCATTGTGAGTCGAGGACCATTTGTACAGAAAACGACTGTTTGTGGGGATAAAAAGTGACAAGTGGGCCTTGTCTCCATAGACAGGCCCATGTCTTCGTTGAGACACAAAAGAGACTGGTTCCTTTAAGAGGGACAGCGGCCTCGAAGTCAGGATTGGGAGAAAGACTCAGCTTCATTGTATATCCTTTGGTATTATTTGCATTTTTAACTGTACAAATATAACTGTTTGAAAACTAGTTAAAAACTTAAAAGAGATAGATGATGAGCACACCCACTGTGTCTAAAGTCCAGTGCCAGGCAGTTCTGGGGAGAGGCAGCTGAGTGAGAAGCAGCCCCTGCCTTCCTGGAGTTACGAGTGCAGAGACAATGGGATGAGCCGGGCACCGGCAACAGGCGTGAGAGAATGAGAAGGAAGAGTGCGGTGGTCTGCCGAGCACCTTTTTATTAGGAATCGCCTCTTTCCCCTAGTCCCACGTGGTTTTTGCAGGAGCTGCCATTTGGTGGGGGAGAGGGAAGGCCAACTGACGTCTCTAGGAATTCCGGAACTGAAACTAAAGAAAGCCTAGCACGGGATGCTGGGGCATGCCCTAGATCATCTGCAGTAGAATTACCTGGGGCTCTTTCTTGTTAAAAATAGGCTCCCGAGTCCCACCGCTGAGCTACTGAATCAGAAGGGACTGGGGGAGGCGCCAGGAATTCGACAATCTCCCAGGTATCTCTAGCATGTGTCCAGTTTGAGAATCATTGCTGGACACCGTGGAGGACCAGGTGAAGAAGGTACACTTGATTCAGAAAACAGGGAGGTACCATGGAAAGTATATGTTTGAGAGGGGGAGTGAATCGCAACCAAAATAACCACACAGTTCAGGAAGGGGGCCTGAACAAGTGAAGCAGGCAGCATGGGGGCTTGGCAGCCTGGGCAACGTTTGCCCGGCTAAGGGAGCGGCAGCCACTTGGCTCCAGCCGCGGGCTGCATGCTGGAATACGCCAGCCCAGTGTGGACAGAGCCAAGTTTTCAAGCGAGGCTGGCAATCTGGATTTCTACACGAACATTCTTGATTTATAAATGTCAGTAATTAGATTTTTCTAAACTACTGAGTGGGCCTGCAGCACAATGGCCAAACCAAACATGCCTGAGGGGCACTACCTGACCTGTGTTCTAACTTAGCCTGGCAGATGTTTTGGAGGAATGGGAGGTAACTACAGAGAGACAACTCAGGCAGGAAACTCCGGAAGTGGTAGGAACCCCTCGCTGAACTGGGCACGGTGGTCTGTTCATATCTTTCAAAAGCCTTAAGTCACTGAATCATCCCTAAAGGGGCTCAGTTTGCCAAAATTCTATGGTTAAACCAGTTGCCAAATTGTACCCATATTTGCCATGATGCAGTGAGGACACAGGACACAACGTGTCAGTTTGCTTCCCCGTACCTTGTAAATACCCTGGCAGAACTCTGGAAGCCTTACACGATTCCTGCTGTTCCTACCACCCTACAAAGCCAGCTGGTATTTCAGGATGGATATAGTGACCAGTATGGCTCTTGTAGAAAATGTGTCATATAAAGCACTCTCCATCTGCCTCCTTTTTTCCTTAGAGACTAGATAATTGTGTAGTTTCACTATATAAATGAAGGAAATTTTACTTGCAGAAGTTAGGAGAGAGAAGAGCCAGTGACTAATTACTAAGTATCAGCACGTGCCAAGTGCTTCATACCATCTTCTATAACTCTGGCAACATCTCTGTAAATTCCAGCCTATCATTACTCCCATTTTACAGCTGAGAAAACTGCAGCTCAGAGAGATGGAAAAACTCGCCTCAGGGCATACATCCAGTAAGAGGCAGAGCTAGGTTTTGAACTCTGGCTTTTTCCACCAGCCCCTTGGGGCTGCCTCTCCAGGTGTGGCAACTCCTGGTTTGAAGATGGCGCTAGCTGGAGGTCACCAACCAACCCCCAGAGCTGAAAAAAGCCAGGAGATGCATGGGCCTGAGAAATCCTCCTCCAAGAGGCAGTTTTGAATACTAGAGTTGCCTTTCCTTCTTTCTAGGGGTCACCCAGCACAGGGGCCTGAGCAGGCATTGATTGTCACATGTCCCTTGCCACAGGTCAGTGGAAAGCAACAGGAGCTGTGTTTTTGCAACCCCAAACTGGTTTTGCTTGGAAGTTGGGAAATGGACCTCCCCCGACCACCACCACCCCCTTATAAGCCTGTTGGGTTCTGGAAATCAGAGCCACTCCACAGTTTCACTCATTCTATCACTCTTGTTTCAAATGACCTTATAGGAGTTCCCAGTGCTTTAGTAATCCCAAGAGGGAGCCAGAACAACCACGTGCCAAGCAGGGTGTGAGGGGAAAGATCTTTGGTTTGGGAACAGTCCAGATACAAAGTAGAATCTAGGCATTGTGAATGTACCTAGGTCTGCCTTACCCTGGCCAGAATCCTAGCCCATCCCCAAACCTTGAGTATTACCCCAAATTATCCCAAGATCTGTGATTTTGCTAGAAACGCCACCAACTGGCCAGGGAATCCTGTCTACTTCCACAACCACAGAAAGCACAGACCCCACTGTTTCAATTCCTTTCTTATCTGCATTGTTCCTGCCTTTTTTTCTGTTTTGTCTAATGCCCATTCAATACTAATAAAAGAGAGGAATGAGCAAACAGAGAGGATCTGGGGGGAGAGGGTGGAGTGTCATCCTAGGTTTTTTTCTCTTTTGGAAGAGGGAAGAATTAGTATGCATGGAAATATGTTCGGGTTGCTGCCTCTTGTGTTCCACAGAATAAGGTGGTACTGCATGGAGGCAAAGGAAAAAAAAAAAGAAAAGAAAAAAAAGCAAAGAAGGGCAAATGATATCTTTTAAGCAGCGAGTTTATAGCTCACTCAGAACTTGCCCTTCCTGAACACTTGTGTTGAGAAGGCTAGGACTGCTGATATCTGCCTGGCCTCTGAATCAAGTGGGACCCATGGACAGTTCTCAAAGAAAAGGAATCCAAAAAGAGACACTTGCACCATCTCTGAAACCCTTCACTACATCTGTTCACATTTGGAAAGAAAAGATAATTGTTTGGTAGCAAAACGGTGTCTCTCAAAGCTAACCCATCCTGAAATACCAGCTGGGTGACTTGGTATGATCCATACAGATACATTTTGTACATCGAAGAGTAGGGGTGGGGAAGGGAGTGCTGGACACCAGATTTTTAAAGTAAATTACTAAAAATACTAAATAGTAGGCACAGGCAGGCAGATCTGAGACACTTAACACATGAAGTACGCTCCTAGTAAAAAAGGTTGAGGGAGTTCAGTGCTGGGGATCCTCTCCAGCCACAGACAGTGTTGCTGCCAACTGACCTTTGGCCTCAATTTAGGACACTGGCATGTGACTTACTTGGAGAGGCACCTTCACTTGTACATGTGTGGCTTGGCATTGATCCGTCACCACAGGCTAGGGACACTTTGATCTTAGATGCTAAGGAGGTAATGAGATAAATCAGAGAATGGTGAGCCTACCTTAAAGAACTTTACCTAGGACTACATCAGGGGACCAACATTCCCCTGATGAGAAAATAGAGTCCCTAAAAAGAAGTTGATGGCCTGGGGTCACAGGATTATAAGTGGTAGCACCAGGAGAAATATAGCTGATTTTCCCTCCAGTAAAAAAAGCAAATTTCTGGCAGAGAAAACAAACAAACAAACAAAAACACCTTAAAATCCTTCGTAAGTAGAGTTGAAAAAAGTACGACTTAGGCGTATCACAGTCTTCTGGCACTTTTGTGAGTTAGTTCTATAATCATTCACTGAACCTTCCGTGGTTCAAAATTCCAGAGAACTGACTGACAGCTAAACTTTGGGAAAACAACCTGTGGTTAAGTTTTTAACTGCTCTTGATGACTAGTTTATTCCAAGAGAGGCGGAGGAATGACAAATCAATTCCATCGATGTAAATATCAGACCACATACCATTCACATGCAAATGAACACACAAAAGAAAGATACAGAGTAAAGTTAAGATATATAGATTGCCAACAGGCACGTGAAAAGATGTTCAACATTGCTAATCATCAGAGAAATGCAAACCACAATGTCAGTGGTTTTGCAAATGAAAACCACAGTCTCGCACCTGTCAGAATGCCTACCATGAAGAAGACCACAAAAAACAAATGTTGGCGAGGATGTGGAGAAAACGGAACCCTCGTACGCGATTGGTGGGAAGGTCAATTGATGCAACGACTGTGGAAAAGAGTATGGAGGTTCTCAGAAAACTATAAACAGAACTACCACATGATCCAGCAATTCCACTGCTGTGTATATACCCGAAGAAAACGAAAACACTTATCTGAAGAGATACATGCATCCCTATGTTCAAAGCAGCATTCTTTACAGTAGCCAAGATATGGAAGCAACCTAAGTGTCCATGAACAGATGAATGGAGAAAGAAGGTGTGGTGTATATATATACAATGAAATAGTACTCAGCCATAAGAAAGAATGAAACTTTGCCATTTGTAACAACTGGACTTGGCGGGTATTATGCTTGGTGAAATAAATCAGACAGAAAGGTTATCACTTACCTGTGGAATCTAAATAATAAAACGGTAAACTTTGCCATTTGTAACAACTGGACTTGGCGGGTATTATGCTTGGTGAAATAAATCAGACAGAGAAAGGTTATCACTTACCTGTGGAATCTAAAGAATAAAACGAATGAAGAATATAACAAAACAGAAACAGCACAGAACAGACACTTAGATCAATGGGACACACTATAGAGCCCAGAAATAAACTCACATACTTATGGTCAATTAATCTACAACAAAGGAGGCAAGAATATGCAATGGAGAAAAGACAGTCTCTTCAAAAAGTGGCGCTGGGAAAACTGGACAGCTACATGTAAAAGAATGACATTAGAACATTTTCTAACACCATATACAAAAATAAACTCAAAATGGATTAAAGACCTAAATGTAAGACCAGAAACCATAAAACTCCTAGAAGAAAACGTAGATGGAACCCTCTTTGACATAAGTCATAGCAATATTTTTTTGGACCTGTCTCCTAAAGCAAAGGAAACAAAAGCAAAAATAAACAAATGGGACCTAATTAATCTTAAAAGCTTTTGCACAGCAAAGGAAAACATGAACAAAACAAAATGACAACCTATAGAATGGAAGAAAATATTTGCACATGATATGACCAATAAGGGGTTAGTTCATATCCAAAATATATAAACAGTTCATACAATTCAATACCAAAAAACAAACAACTCAATTAAAAACTGAGACCAGTTATAACCTATGTGGAATCTAAAAAATAAAACAAATCAGTGAGTATTATAAAAGACTCACAGATATAGAGTATAAATTAGTGGTTACCATTGGGGAGAGGGAGGGGAGGAGAGCAAGACAGGGGTAGGGGTCTTCAAGGTATAAACTACTATGTATAAAATAAACAAGCTACAAGGATATATTGTACAGCACAGGGAAAATAGCCAATATTTTATAATAACTATAAATGGAATATAATCTTTAGAAATTGTGAATCACTATATTGTACACCTGAAACTTATATAATGTTATAAATCAACTACACTTCAATTTAAAAAAAAAACTTAGAAAAAAGATCAGAAAAATACATTAAAAGAAAATTTTAAAAACAAAATTTTTATGTATTTATTTAGGCTGCGCTGGGTCTTAGTTGGGGCACCTGGAATCTCCGTTGTGGCATGTGTGATCTTTAGTTGCAGCATGTGCGATCTTTAGTTGTGGCATGTGAACTCTTAGTTGCAGCATGCATGTGGGATCTAGTTCTCCGACTAGGGATCAAACCTGGGCCCCTTGCATTGGGAGCATGGAGTCTTAGCCACTGGACCACCAGGGAGGTCCCTAAAAGAAAATTTTAAAAATAGATGCTCATTGTGGAAACACTATTAATCAGCTATAAAAAATGAGGTAATCCTACCATTTGTGACAACATGGACTTTGAAGACATTATGCTAAGTGAAATGAGTCAGAAAAAGACAAATACTGTATGATCAGATTGCACTAATGTATAGAAGTAGAACCTAATTAAAAAAAAAACACAACTCACAAAAAAAAAAAGAAAATGCAAGTGAACAAAAAGAAGAAAATGAAAGTCATCTGTAATACCATGGTTTGGAGTTTCATTTAACATGACTTTTAAATGTACTTGGATTTTTAAAAAATGATTAGACCTCACATTGTTTTGTAACTTGCTTTTTTTCCCACTCAGCAGTAGACCACAAACATCTTTATAGAGCCATCATGTGATATTTTATATCACTTTTAACTACACCATAAAAATCTATCATTCAGATATATAATTTATTTAAATCTCTTATTATTAAAATACATAGGTTGTTTCCAAGTACTAACATTCAAATACCGCTTGCAACTTTTGTATACATTTCTTCGAATAGCTCCTTAATCCATTTCCTTAAAATAAACGCGTAGCTCTCAGTTCCTAGAAGTAGGACAGCTGGGTGAAAGGATCTGATATCTCCATTGGGTTGCACATCACCAGGTTGCCAGGGAAAGGCTGTACCAATTTTATGACCCTTCTCTGAAGCAGTGAGTAAATGAAGGTGCCTAAACCAGGCAACATAATTGGTCTTTACCTTTTGCCAAACTGAGAGATTAAAAAGCTAACCTTGGGCATTTCTCTAATTGCTAGTGAAGGTGAATACCTTTCCATCCCTCTGTTAGAATCTGAATTTCTTCTTTTGTAAACTCCCTGTCTGCCAGAAAGGGCAAACTGAGGGTCACTAAGATGGCCTCTGGTGACCAAATGTTCTCATCTCCGAGGGGACTTCACTGCACTGTTCCTGTGGATGAGACTCAGCTCTGCAGTCCTGGAGAGGCAAGGACTGCCTGTGGCCTCTACCTGCTCTTGAGACTTGCAGTCTGTAAGATTGCCCTTTACCTGAAGGGAGCCCTAAAATCTAATGCACAGTTTGACCCCATGCTCAGGTGCACTGTGAACCTAGTTGGTTATAGCAAAGTAAGTGACCAATTAGCTTACCTCACAGGCAAAATCCCCACTGGGGTCAGTGAGCTTTGCTACCTGTAACCCAGACCATTTCCAAGCCCAGGCAGCAGTCTTGCAAATGGGTTTTGTGAGGGAGCCCGAGTACAGCATATGGATAGTACAATGCTAAATCACTGCTCTTGCTAGAGGATCGCCTGGGACTATACCCCAGCTGACAGTCATGATGCCTGTTTGGTACAGCCAGATTTGTAGAGATGTTTGGAATAGTCGACTGATTTTAGCTAAATGCCAACGATCAGATAAAATAAGAGTCACGTTTTCAGGTGTTTTTCCAGCCTTTGGAGTATATAAATCTAAGATTTAGCTGCTTATGCTGTCGGAGTTGAATCTTCTTAGGTTGTCTTATGATAGAGAAAGAGGCATGCATATGAATGGGCCCTACCACCAGCCACAGGATTTCCACGCATCAGTGGGAAAGAGCAGAGGACAGGCGTAACCCTGGGCAGCAGAATTCCCCTCAGTAATGGGATGGGGAGAATAAAGTTGGGGGGTGGGGTGGAGATTGTGTGTAATTAGTTTCCTGGAGAGTTTGGATAGTTTGAAAGAGCCTTCAGGTGATTCGTTGAGAATCACTGCTCTGTGTGGTCTAAAGTACAGACAACACACCCTCAGAATTGTTTATTTAGGATATCTAAAGACACAAGAGTAGATTTTTTTAAAATCTATGCTAACAACAGAAAGAGGTTTCTTCTGTATTCATGTGGTTTACCCACCTCTCTTCTTCTCTTCTCACATTTTCTTAAATATACCCTCCCTGAATTTTCATGGCTTCCAACTCCGAAGTTAAAGCAATATCACTGCATCTTTTAGGGTTTACTTCAGTTCACTAAAAAGATTAGCTGTGCTTCATTTTTTTCTGTTTAAAGAGAAATTAATTGGTCCCACCCCCAAACTGTTGTGTATCTAAACATCATGCTACTTATAAACAACTTTTTGTCAAAAGTGAGATTCCATGGATGTCTATAAACAAGATTGAGGTCAGAACCATTCAGGCCCTCAAACCACCATGGCTTGTCAACTCGGTTCTTTTACAAAGCGGAGAGCTAGAAATATTAGTTCTTTGCTTTATTTGATGCAGACGCATCTGGAAAAATGGAATAGCTGAATAGCTCTGAATTTTCCCAGAGACCAAGTCACTTCTTTGATCTTCTTAGCTGTTCATAAAAGTATTGAAAAAAAAAATACACACACACCAAAAACAACACAAAAATCTCTTAAATGTGATACTTGTAACCAAAAGAATTTTAAAGCCATAAGTGCAATTGTATATTTTGGAAGAGAATGAAAAAGAAAGAAAGGAAAAAAAAAAAAACGGAAAAAAAGTAGTACTGTTGTAGGAAAAATGGGGCATGAGAGAATGGTCATGTCCCAGGCCTAGAGTCCTTGGGATGGCTGGCCAAGTGAGTAAGCCATAGTAAAGTGAAAGTGGGTTTATTTACAGAGGTACACACTCCACAGAAAGAAGCAGCCCCAGGGGTGGGGTTCTCTTGGAAAGTGAGAGCAGCCCCTGAAATGTGGGGCTGGTTAGTTTCTATGTGCTGGGCAATTTCATAGCTAATGAGTGGAATATTCTATCTTGGAGAGGGGGTGGGGATTTCCAGAAATTAGGGCACCACCCACCTTTTGGCCTTTCATGGTTGGCCTCAGAACTGTCATGGTGCCTGTCTGTGTGTTGTTTAGCATATGCTAATATATTACAATGAGTGTGTAATGAGGCTCAAGGTCTATGGGAAGTTAAATCTTCTTCCATCTTGGACCTAGTTGGTTTTAATGAGTTTTTGTCGTATCCTCAGGATATGTCATTCTTTTAAAGGTTGTGCCTTGCCCCTGTCCCTCCTGTCTCAGTGCAGAAGGAGGGTCTTAGAGAAAGAATGACTTTATGACAGTATAACCAAATCCATCAACACATTTTTCTTGGGCACTAATTAATGCAAAGTGCACTTTATACCACAAAAGTCAACAAGACTCTGCTTTCAAAGAGCTTTGCCATCACACAATAACTTGTCACTTTTTGCTAAAATTTTAAGTTATCAGTCTGTTTTCACTAACTCTTTTGTCTCATCCTGGACCACTGACCAGAATGCTCCACATATATTCCTAGAGTTCTAAAAAGAGCTATAACAGTTTTTAAATGATTCAGTTTCATTCTGAATAAGCCACATAACCTTTCTGTGCCTCAGTTTCCCAGTCTGTAATATAAGGTTACTTGATGATCTAAAAAGTCCCTTCTGGGTGAAAAAATTCTGTTTCATTCATTCATTTGTTCAACACATATTTATGTTAACTGCGTAATATGTGCTGGGAACTGTATTAGGCACCAGGGATGAACCCGGGAACAAAATTGACAAAGCCCCCTCATGGTGCTTCCACTTCAGTGGAGGTAGATAGACTAAACAATAAACAAACATAGAAGCAGAACGTCAGACTGTGACCAGTTCTGTGGATAAAGCAGGACAGGGCACTAAGGAGTGTCGCCGTGAAGGGTATCAGGAGATCAAAGAAGGCCTCAATGATACGGAGCCACTTGAGAACAAGCTTGAAGGAAGTGAGGGGGCAAGCTCAGCGCAATCTTGAGGAGGGGTCAGATCATGTGCAAAGGTCCTGAGGTGGGTCTGAGAGAAGGCAAGGAGGCCAGAGCAGAGTGAGCGAGGGCAGAAAAGGAAAAGATTGAGGTGGGGAGTGGTAGAGTCAGCTACTGTAGGAACTCTGACTAAGGACAAACTACAAAGTACTCTCCTAACTTTACACTTGGTTTAAATTGTACATTTCCAACATCAGAATTTAGGTTTGGTAAGATATTAACTCATAATAGGAAAACATTAGGTTGTCATTTAAAAAGTAGCTACCTTCCTGAAATCTAACCCTTCTGTTTCCCTGAACTTCATTAAGTAACACTGGAAATTTTCAGGATGTATCATAAAAATGATCATGACTCACTCAGCAGATGTCCATAGCCACTGCCAAAGGTAATGGTCAGGATTTGGGGGGCCAGAGCCGTGACCACGGCACTGTCTGATCAAGCAGCCCCTGCCCCAGCACTGTGCTGTGCTCAGTGGCCAAGACAGCACAACATCATATGAAATTCCCGAGAGAGAAAACTTGCCTGACACATCCTTTAAGCTCATTTTAAATGAACTGCAGTAGCACAAACTCCAAAGAACAGAAATAGTTACCTTTATTTTCTGGTATCACTATGAACTAATATAAACAGAGTTTCACAAAAAGTCTTGCTGAACTTCAGATTTATTATTCCAGAGATGCACTGAGAAAGGAAAGTCTTTGTGGGGTCATGAAACATTTGTCCAGAAAGTAAAGGAAGAAGCAGGGCAGGACCCCCTCAGAACCAGGTGTCCTGGCCAGTCCTCAGTTCCTGACCTCATCTTCTCCTCTTTTTTTTTTTGCAATACGCGGGCCTCTCACTGTTGTGGCCTCTCCCGTTGCGGAGCACAGGCTCTGGACGCGCAGGCTCAGCGGCTATGGCTCACGGGCCCAGCCGCTCCGCGGCATGTGGGATCTTCCCGGACTGGGGCACGAACCCGCGTCCCCTGCATCGGCAGGCGGACTCTCAACCACTGCACCACCAGGGAAGCTCCATCCTCTCCTCTTTAAGGCTAGTCCTCAGCCCCTTCTCAGACTGTGGGTCCCCTACCCTGCAGCAACCCACCATTGCCATGGGGTCATGAAACATTTGTCCAGAAAGTAAAGGAAGAAGCAGGGCAGGACCCCCTCAGAACCAGGTGTCCTGGCCAGTCCTCAGTTCCTGACCTCATCCTCTCCTCTTTTTTTTCTGCAATACGCGGGCCTCTCACTGTTGTGGCCTCTCCCATTGCGGAGCACAGGCTCTGGACGTGCAGGCTCAGCGGCCATGGCTCACGGGCCCAGCCGCTCTGCGGCATGTGGGATCTTCCCAGACCGGGGCACGAACCCGCGTCCCCTGCATCGGCAGGTGGACTCTCAACCACTGCACCACCAGGGAAGCTCCATCCTCTCCTCTTTAAGGCTAGTCCTCAGCCCCTTCTCAAACTGTGGGTCCCCTACCCTGCAGCAACCCACCATTGCCAGTAGGGCTTCAAAAATGACGCCTGCAGAGCCCTGAAGTCCTACTGCAACTAAGTCCTGAGAGTAGGGGGTGCGAGGGGGCAGCAACTGTAGGTGTTACTAGCATTACAGAGCAGGCCTCGTCGATAGCCATGCTTTAAGAGTGGCGTGATTTCCTCAAGCTCCAAACTCATTTCGTAGATCCTTGGTAAAAAACTTTTCTAACTCAAATTTTAGGAATTAGGAAGAGTGTCACCACGAAAGGCTAGGTGTCAGGCTGCCAGAGGTCTCACAGGGCAGCATTTCTCTCCATGAATTCACCATGTTTCTGAGGTCATCTACCCCAACCCACTTCAGCACTGCTCAGACCCAAGAATGATGACTCGTACTAATAGAGTTCCCAGAAGCTTGCGGTATAAGCCTACGTTTCTTGGTTTTTGAGAAGAAAGGCAGCTGCCGGGAGGACCTGAAGCTCCTGTTTTCTGACCAGCACGTTCTTTCCCCGCAGTGGTACAGCCATGTGGTTAGGAGCTGGGAAGCTGCAGCCAGACTGCAGGCGTGCTGAGAGGGAACTCAACCCAGATGGAGGGAATGTCCATCTGGCCTTAAGCCCAGCTCTTAAGCAATGATGCTCTAGTCCCATCTCAGCGGCCCACAGAGTGGCATGGCATCTACACGCAATGGCCATTTCATTGGGTCAAAGATGTGACAAGTAATAGAGCAGCATTCGACCATGACACATCTACTACCTGGGCCTCGCCGGCTTGTCTAAGAAAAGGGACTGACCCAGATTCATTCATACATTTGACATTGATAGACACTGATTTGACATTGATGGGAAAAAGAGATGAGTCCGCCTGCTCTTCAGTCACACACAGACTGGTCGGGAGTTTATGAGACTATCAAGCAGTCCATGCTACAGCAGCAGTGGATGGAGAGCGATAAAGAAGCACCTAGGGGTGCTGGAATTCGTTCGTGATCCAGTGGTTAGGGCTCCGAGCTTCCACTGCAGGGGGCACGGGTTCGATCCCTGGTTGGGGAACTAAGAGCCTGCACGTTGCACGGTGCAGGCAAAAAAAAAAAAAGAAGCACCTAGGGATAGCACCTAATCCAGCATGGGAGGGGGTCAGGAAGACCTCCAGGGACAGGCACTCCATGCACAAGCCTTCCAGAACTACACTGAGGGAGGGAGTTGGGGAAAAAATATTCCGGGCAGAGAAAACAGCACATGTAAAGGTGCGGAAGGGCTTCCCTGGTGGCACAGTGGTTGAGAGTCTGCCTGCCGATGCAGGGGACACGGGTTCGTGCCCTGGTCCGGGAAGATCCCACATGCCGCGGAGCAGCTAGGCCCGTGAGCCATGGCTGCTGAGCCTGCGCGTCCGGAGCCTGTGCTCCGCAACGGGAGAGGCCACGACAGTGAGAGGCCTGCGTACCGCAAAAAAAAAAAA
>NW_020174042.1:1324050-1333988 GCF_003031525.2 Neophocaena asiaeorientalis asiaeorientalis | reverse complement strand
AAAAAAAAAAAAAAAAAAAAAAGAAGCATCTAGGGATAGCACCTAATCCAGCATCGGAGGGGGTCAGGAAGACCTCCAGGGACAGGCACGCCATGCACAAACCTTCCAGAACTACACTGAGGGAAGGAGTTGGGGAAAAAATATTCCGGGCAGAGAAAACAGCACATGTAAAGGTGCGGAAGGGCTTCCCTGGTGGCACAGTGGTTGAGAGTCTGCCTGCCGATGCAGGGGACACGGGTTCGTGCCCTGGTCCGGGAAGATCCCACATGCCGCGGAGCAGCTAGGCCCGTGAGCCATGGCTGCTGAGCCTGCGCGTCCGGAGCCTGTGCTCCGCAACGGGAGAGGCCACGACAGTGAGAGGCCTGCGTACCGCAAAAAAAAAAAAGGTACGGAAGCGTGACCCTGTGGGAGCCATAAAGCAGTTCCATGTGGACGAAGGACAGGGTTCACGACGGGCAGGGTAAGAGGAGAGGGAAAGGGAGGGGCGGGGTCCACATCATGAGGGACCTCGCAGAAAGGCTCAGATTTATCCTGAAGACAAGGAAGCACATTAAAAGATTCTAAGCTGGAATCTTCAAGACCTGATTTGATTTTCAGAGATCACTCTGGTAGTGGTAAGAGCTGACTTGGGAGAAGGATGCTAGATGGGTGTCAGGGAGGCAGGTTATGGTGCTATTACAATCATCAAGTCGGAAGAAGGGGGCAGGGGCCATAAATCCCAGGGAGAGTTAAGAAAGGAGAATGGACTGAGGGTGGGTGAGAAAGAAAGAGAGATCTGGGATAGCTCCTGTGTTCCTCATTTAGGCAAACTGGCAGAGCCAATGGGAACCGGGATGTCGTTTTAGACATGGGGAATTTGGGTTGAAGAGGAACAGCAGGCAGCAGCATATATGTGCCAGGAGCTCAGGAGGTCTGGGCTGAGAGAAGTTTGGACAGGCATTCTGCCATGAGTGCTATATCACTCCATAGGCACTGCAGCCTGCTGACATGTGCCGAGTGCCCGTGGAGTGCCAGATATCTTATCCACATTGTCTAATATGGTCCCTCAGCAACTGTGAGATAGGGACTACCATCCCATTATACAGATAAGAAGACTGAGGATCAGAGAGGGTAACTTGCCAATGCCCTGTGGCTGGTAAGTGGCCAGATTGGGAGTGAAACCCAGGGCCCCTGATGTCAGGGCCAACTTCCTCGCACCCTGCTGCTTCCAAATAGGCATAGCATTTTATAGCCACTCCTCATCCAAAAACCCACATTCACCAAATGGATTAAAAAAGTTAAATCGCACTTTAAAACAATCTGCAAACTCTAAGGTACATATGCGAGGACTAGATAGTCAACCTCTAATTTCCCCTAAAATATCCTTGATTTTGGCAAAATTTGTATGACAGATAACTTTTAAAGTATGGGTTGATGTCAAAAACCCATCACCAGGCATCACCAACCCTTAAAATGTATCTGATTCCTTATCTAAGCAAATAAGGCTTTTATGAAACACAGCAATTCTTAAGACCAGTCTGGAGGCTGGTCTTTATCCCACCACTATTATAGAACTGTCCTGCGCGTATCTGTGTAGCTCTTGCATGTAACCGACTATCCACAATGATTTGTTCACTTCTCCGCTTCTCAACCAAAAATTCAAACCTGGCAATCCTGTAGGAGGACACTTTCTTCGACCAACATGTCTTCTTCATGAACTAGGCCACAATGTGTACAATTTGCTTTGTAATTTTACAGTAATGGTCATGAAAGAATGACGAGGCTAAGGAATAATTAAGTGTTCCATACACGTCAGTCTGAGTAACAGCTCAGGCAATTCACACTGTTCAAAGATGGGCTTCCCCAGATTTCTTCTTAAGGCACGAAAAGAGAATGAGAGAGAACCCCAGCAGCATGCACGCACAGCAGCCTTGCCAATTCATCAGAAAGTGGATTAACTTCTAGGACAAAGACTAAAGCAGAACCTGAGGAATCTGGGAAGTGATTGGCTCAGAGAGTGTGATATCACTTTGATAGTTCTACGCAGTGGGATATACATACTTACTTCGAGAACCTGGTCTGGCTCCCCAAATATATGTAGTGCTTGGAGAGAGAGTTTCCCGTCTTTGCACGTTCCCAACATCCAATCCCAAAGCCCTTTGGTTTCCAATCTACACTTAAAATCAGACTCTGCCACTTTCTGCCATAGACAAGATTCCCTCTATCTGCCTAAGCCTCAGTTTACTTCTTTGCAGATTTAAGGCAACAACAGCTGCCCTGCACTGCCCTGCCCAGCTCACAAGGGCCACTGTGATAATTAAAGGAGGCAACAGATGAAGAGATGGTGAACACCGGGAGCAACTCTATACCTATGAGCTGCAACTCTATACCTATGAGCTGCCGTTATTCATGAGATTGATACCAACTTACTTCATGGGGCGTGTGGACCCTAAACATAGCCAGTTTCTTCTACTGAAGATTTAAACCTACATCTTAAAACATAATAGATATTCTAATGTTGTCAGAGTCACTCTTCCCTACCAAGGGAAAAAAAGCATTCTAGAATAAGAGAAGACCTAAACACTCCAGATATATGTGAAAAAAATGACAACAGACCATAAAGACCATTTTCCTCAAAAAAAAAAAAAAAGATGTCTTCTTTATACTGGCTCAAATTGAAGATTCTTTTTGTTGCAGTACTTTAAAATCTTTAAAAATCTTGCAGGTGAGATAAAATGTTCGTGGTCCTAGGCAATACCTGAAATTTTTCCTTTGAACATAATGCATTTCTTTTGTAATCAAAATTTTTCTCCAATGAACTTAATCAATTTAAATTAATTTAGCATCTATGTCTTGAGCATCTTCTTTGCATTAAGCATTTTTAAGTAGCATAGGAGAAAGGGAGATAAGGAAAATCTTGTTTTACATGAAGATTATGATCTAAGGAGACTGAGATAAGCTCACAAAGAACTATAATATGCTAAGGGTCATAAGAGAGGTCAGAGGAAAGTGACAGCTATAACTAAGGGAGTTGAGAAAGGCTTAACAGAGGAGAATTGGAAGAAGGAAAGAGGGAAGACTGATTTAGCCTAGAAGGCAGAGAGGACAGGAAATGCAGAAGCAGAGAAGGGGGACCACACAGCAAGTGTTCGAAGTCTGCCCGGGGGTTCGGTTGTGCTGACATTAAGACAGAAGTTTTAAGATTTTGTTAAAGCAGTTAGTACATGCTTGTTACTAAAAGACACAACAAAGATACTTTGTTAGTTTATACAGTTGAAAATGAAGATGCTAACTCCTGGAAGAGGGAAAAAAAGAAGTGAGTTTGAGGAAAGGTCCCGATGAAACAAGACTGGTCAAATGCTAATGTTCATAATTGTTGAAGCGGGGGGTTTATACTCTCCACTTCTTTGGATGTATGCAATTTTCCATTAAAAATGGCTAAAAAAGAAATGAAGGCCATTCAGTCTGGTCAGCTGATGGCTTCTCAGGTGATGGTGCTGATCCGATAAGAACATTCTAACCTCTAGGTCAGTTGGAGGGAACGGGCAGGGCTGAGGCTGGAGCTGACTCCCCAGGCGGAAGTAGACACTGCACAACATAACTAAGGGCTGTTTTCGGTTCCCCATGCCTCTCACTCCTTACTTCTTTCTCAATTTCCCACTGGGAGGAAGGGAGTAGCAGGGGTCTGCTACTGGCCAAGTTGGTGCTAAGTCAGTCTAAGAAAAACAAAGCCAACTATGTTGCCCTTAATGTACAAATAACTGTAGGGGTTATTTTTGGTCAAGTCAAATTATTTTTTAATTTATTTATATTTGGCTGCGTTGGGTCTTCGTTGCTGCGCGTGGGCTTTCTCTAGTTGCGGCGAGGGGGGTCTACGTTGCGGTGCGCGGGCTTCTCATTGTGGTGGCTTCTCTTGTTGTGGAGCACAGGCTCTAGGTGTGCAGGCTTCAGTAGTTGTGGCATGGGAGCTCAGCAGTCATGGCTCGCGGGCTCTAGAGCACAGGCTCAGTAGTTGTGGCGCCCAGGCTTAGTTGCTCTGTGGCGTGTGGGATCTGCCCAGACCAGGGCTCGAACCCGTGTCCCCTGTACTGGCAGGCGGATTCTTAACCACCGCACCACCAGGGAAGTCCGGTCAAGTCAATTTTAATATTTGTTTAGTACTTGCTAGAAAATATTAATAAGCAAAGTGAAGAGAATTAAAAACCCACTGTACCCCGCCACCAAGAGAAAAACCACCTAGCGTTTGGCACATCCTTTGCCTCTGTCCACGCGTGTGCACATCTGTACATACATGCACATGCTTTCTCTCCTCGTCACGGTAGGATCACAGAGAAACAGTCTTGGGTAACATGTTTTTCAATTTTAAAACTGTACTTCATGGCATTTAATGAAACAGCGTTTTACAACATCAGTTTAAGGGCTGCATAATAGTCCATTAGAAAACAGTCTGATCTGTGTGGATGGACCTAGAGACTGTCATACAGAGTGAAGTAAGTCAGAAAGAGAAAAACAAATATCGTATATTAACACATATGTGGAACCTAGAAAAATGGTACAGATGAACCAGTTTGCAGGGCAGAAATTGAGACACAGATGTAGAGAACAAACATATGGACACCAAGGGGGAAAAGTGGTGGGGTGGTGGTGGTGTGATGAATTGGGCGATTGGGATTGACATGTATATACTGATGTGTATGAAATGGATGACTAATAAGAACCTGCTGTATAAAAATAAATAAATAAAATTCAAAAAAAATTTTTTAAAAGTCTGATCTGGTGCTTCTAACCTTGGACAGGGGCTTATGTCAAACAAATATTGTTCAGTAAAATGCTTTGATCTGAGAGGGCTCTCTCTCTCAGTATTATTTTGAGTTAATATATACTAGTATCATATATACTAGTTTAGAAATAGGATGCAGTAATTTGTTTTATCAGGAGAGAGGGAGTGATGGTAACATTCTAACAGAAATAATCTTATCTTCCTTGAAAAAGTATAGGTTGTTGGGATTTTAGTTTTTTGTTTTGTTTTCAGGTTGTAAAAGCAATACATGAATGCTGCAAGGTAGGCAGACATATGTTACCACAAAGAGTAACAAAGATAAGTTCCCTGCCTTCCTTCTGACTCCACTGTCCAGAACTGGCTACTGTTGATAGTTTGGTATGCCTGTCTTCCAAACATTTATAAGGCTAAATATGTATGTAATTTCTATCTGGAATTTGTGCTGACAGAACAAGGAGCCACGGAAGTAATCCAGTGAGTGATCCCATCTACCACACAGCAGCATGCAGGGCACTGGGCTCTGGCAGAGGCTGAGGAAGGGCCACTCACAGGGACACCCCTCTGAAAGTGGAAAGTGAAAGAGCACCAAGGCTGGGTGCTCTTACTCACCAGTCATATTCCAATAAACTCAAGGCTGCTCAACCACAAACAAATGATCACGGAGGACAGGAAGGCAACAACACGCCTCCCTATTCTTTTGCAAATCTCTTCTCAAACACTTGCAAACTCACACGAACCCCTCCACACTTGGCATGGGGTCCCCATGCGCACGTCTCCGAGTGCGTGGGTCCTGTGTGTCACATCACTGGTACAGTCTGGACTCACACACAGGTCACCTCTGCAGGGACGGAAATAACCAAAGGCATCTGAGAGCCTTAACAGTTTTCAGGAGGCCAGCAGGGCTCATCATGCCTTATGTGGGGACCTAGTTCTTGGTTTCCTGAGTGGGGTCAAGCTTGGTTGCAACTACCAGAGGTTAACCATCCATGCATGGTGTGGTGTGTGTCCCCATTCAGAGGAAGGATCACAAACAAGAAGCAGGCCCAATGATTTAAGCCTCTGAAGCTTTTCCTACAACGGTGGCTCTCAAAGTGTGGTGCAGGGGACTCTAGGGATCCACAAAGTCAAAACCACTTTCGTAACAATGCCAAGATGCTATTTGACATTTTCACTCTCACATTTTGCGGAGTACACAGTGGAGTTTTCCAGAGGCTACATGACATGTAATACTGCAACAGACTGAATGCAGAAGCAGATATAAGAATCTAGCTGATGAAAAAGCAAATGAAAAACAAAAAAAGAATCTAGCTGCTGTCTCTTAAACCTGACATTAAAGAGATTTGCAAAAATATAATTAATACAATGCCACTCTTCTCAGTAACGTTGTTTTGAAAAGGATGGTTATTTTCATAAAGATATGTACAATACGTCCACTATTATGTCTAAATGCATTACTAAATATAGTAAAATATTCTCAGTTTTAGTTATATTTGGCAAATATTGAAATATATAACCCACATAAAAGTTCCTTAGTATACTGATTTTTAAGAGTCTAAAGGGGTTTTTGAGCACCGCCCCCAGAAAAGTTTGAGTACTGCTACCCTAGAGGCTGTCCCCGACTCCCTACCCCCATCCCCGCCAAGACGCACACACACACACCGCTGTAAGGAGGGTTCTATATGTGGCAGGAAGGAAGATGTGCCATTCTGATGTGCTGGCTGAATTAGTAAAGGCAGCCCGTGCTCCTTCCTGGATCTCTGAATCTATTAGGATGGGCTCTATCCCCACCCCTTCCACTGAGGGTCTCTTCCCCCCGCACTCCGTTTTCCCCTTACCACTTGGTGTGTTTTCCCCGATCTGTCAGAACCTCCGAGGATTTCCCTATCCCGCCACCCCCAGCTCGGCGAGGACTCCCCGGTGAGGCCCGCACACCCTCCCTGAGGTTAGGACTCCCCAGTTCAGTCGGCCGGAACAGTCTCAGCGTGGACTCTGGGCGGCCCGCACAGCCCAGACAAAGAAGGCCTAGGAGAGCCATTTCCAGTCCCCAAGACCTGTCCTCGGCTCAGCACAGGCTGGGGACAGGGCGAAGGGGTCAGTCCCCAGGAACTAGTCCCCGATTTTCCCCTCGGCCTTCCCCGGATCCCCGCCCCGGGCCGCCCGGCGCGCTGCAGTCCGGGCAGTCCAGGCTCGGGGAAGGTGCCCGGGGCGCCGCGGACTCGCGCCCACCCTGCCGGGGCCAGGGCGGCCGGCTCTCCCGCCCGGGGCCGGACGTCGGTCGGGCCGCGACGTATTCACTTACCGCGAACTGCACTGCAGGCTCCGACCTGCGGCCGGGAACCAGGCTGCGGGGCACGATCCCGTGCGCTGCGCGATTCCAGACGCCGAGCTCCTCCCCTTGTCGCCCCGGGGCCACCGGCCGAGGGGCGGAGCCGGGGCGGGGCGGGGTCTGCGGGGCGAAGGAGACCTCGCCCCCCCGAGGGAGGGAGGGTTGCTAGGGGCCAGCGGCAGGCTCCTCCCCTGCGGGCCCAGGCCTGGGACTCGCTCACTCTGGGCCGTGGAGTGTGACTGTCCAGCTCTCTAGGAGGGGAGCCGAAGGGACGAGGGGAAAATGTCGCTTTTTAAAATGATTTGGCCGTCAAGCTGGAGGCTTCCCTATCTGGCACCCCGGTACGTGTGGTCACCTCCCCTCTCTCCCTTTTGCCCTCACCCCATCGCCACCTTAATGCCTTGCAAAGCGTGCTGAGTGACCTGGCGGGACTTCAGCGTTTCCGTGGCTAGGAGTGCAAAGTTTCAATGTTTAATCAACTTATTTATTTTTAACGTGTAACAACTCTTCCTAATGTACGCTGTTCACCCTGTCAGAAGTCAGAGAAATGGCTCAGCAGACGCTAAGAGGGCCTTCTTCACCGCACCTACTTTCCGTAGGTTGGTTGGAGTTGCGCCCGCTGAGGTAAATGTGGGTGATTAGATCTTTCTAGATGAAAGGTGAGGTTTTCCTGCCCAACTTATATAGAGAGTTATTGTCGTTTTCTATCTTATCTGAATAAACAGCTTATAAGATGACTAATAGCTGATACTGATAATGACCTCTACTAGTTACCACGCTCCTACTCTTTGCAGGCTCGATGATGGGGTCTTTACATATGTTATTTAGTTCAGTTCCTCCAGTTGCCCCATGAAGTGAGGAATATGACCCCGTTTTACAGACATCCATAGCTGGGATTCAGTCCTCAGCTCTATCTGACTCCTAAGCCCACACTTCATCATGTTGCACTGCAGGGTACAGCTATTCCCTGGTTATATTTAATTTTGAAAGAGAACATATTTGCTATATTTCATATTACTATAGTAAATATTACGTATTTACTGTATGAGAGAAGACTTTCTTCCCACCCACTTCCTAAAGTCCTTGCATTCACATTCATTGAGCAAACTTTCCTTGAGTGGCCACCATATACCAGAGGCTCACCACAAACCCCGAAAAATAATACTGGGGTCGCCTCGGAAGTTAGAGTGTAGGGAAAGCTGAGGGGTAGGGAGAAAAGACATCCAGCTACATTTTGGTTCTTACTGAGGGAACCCTTCAAAAAGCAAAGTTTCTTAATGTTCAGTGATAACATACATATAATATAAGAACTGGTAATCCTTGACAGGAAATAATTAAATCAGAACTATAAAAGGAATTGAGATTTATTAGTAAACACTCTGGCCAAAACCATGAAGGAACTAGTTCCCACATCACTCTGCTCTTTTGCTCTGGGAAACATCACCAGTGATGTGCGGATTGCAAATCCAGTGACCTCTCTTCTGTTCTTGCCCTTGCTGACTGCTCTGTGGTATTTGACACTGGTTGACAGGTATTTCCTTGAGATGTTAACCTCCTTTGGCTTTAGAGCCTTCTGCTCTCATGATTCACTTCTGAATTTGGTCCCTCTTTCTTAGGCTGTTTCACTGCACTCTTTCTCCTCTCACTTCACATGTGATTCCATACACTGATGAATTCTTCTTCATTTACTTTCTCTGTATGCAAACTTCCAGCTGAAGTCCCCTCTGCCTCTGTCATTGACCTTAACCCTCTTCAGATCTCCACACTCTTTGTCAGCAGCCATTTGTGGGGCATCACCACCTGAGTATTCCCAAGGCACTTGCCATTCTTTACATCTAAAGTGGCAGTTCAGTGTCTTCTCTAGACATCTGCCTGTCCCCTCCAACCCATCCAGTTTCTTCCTCATCCTGAATCCCACATCCTGAGTTTGGATTTCATGGCGTGTTGAGAAAGCATTTAAGGGGGTTAGAACCACATCACTATGCTCATACAAGTTTCGCCTAATAAATATTTCGGTCATGATACAAAAGATTCTGCAAGTGGCCCAGAGGAATGTGCAGACTTTAAGGGCCTTCTGAGAGGAAGTCCTCCAGGTGTGGTAACTGCTCAGGCACCATGAATCTGCTCCAGGGGCCAGTGGCAGAAGGGCCTTCAGTGAGGTAACAGCACTGTTCTATCAGCCTTACCTGCCAGAAGCTTATGCTACTATAAAGAGAATCATGAGGACTTCTCTGGTGGCAGAGTGGTTAAGAATCCGCCTGCCAATCCAGGGGACACGGATTCGAGTCCTGGCCCGGGAAGATCCCACATGCTGCGGAGCAACTAAGCCCATGCGCCACAACTACTGAGCCTGCGAGCCACAACTACTGAGCCCATGTGCCGCAACTGCTGAAGCCCGCACACCTAGAGCCCATGCTCTGCAACAAGACAAGCCACCGCAATGAGAAGCCTGCACGCTGCAATGAAGAGTAGCCCCTAATCGCTGCAACTAGAGAAAGCCCGCTCAGAGCAACAAAGACCCAACGCAGCCAAAAATAATTAAAAAAGAAAAAAGAGAAAGAATCATGAGGTTTTGGTCAGAGACCTGTTAAGCTCTGAGGAATGCCTCATTATACTCCACATTGACTTCAGTTGCTTGAATAAACTGGACCCCACTAACTTGGCATCATGCTTTGCTGTCATAATGCATTTTCACACATATTATCTAATAGAAAGGAAGTGGTGTAAGAGAAAGGCAGTCTAGGGACTTCCCTGGAGGTCCAGTGGTTAAGACTCCGCTCTTCCACTGCAGTGGGCATGGGTTCGATCCCTGGTCAGGGGAACTAAGATCCCATATGCCATGCGTGGCCGAAA
>NW_020174042.1:1303708-1323964 GCF_003031525.2 Neophocaena asiaeorientalis asiaeorientalis | reverse complement strand
GAGAGAGAGAGAGAGAGAGAGGGAGAGAGAGAGAGGGAGAGAGAGAGAGAGAGGCAGTCTAGCATGGCAGTTCTCAAACCTCGAGGTTCATTGAAAAAACACATTCCTATACTGCACTCTTAGACAGACTGAGTTACTCAAAGGTGTTACCCTTTGAGTAACACCAGTGGTGGTTCCCAAACTGGGTGTTAGAATGTATTAAAAATACAGCCTCCTGTGCCCCGACGTAGAATTAGTTCAGGAGTAGGATCTGTGCTCAGAGTTTGAGGACTCTAAATACTACAGGTGATTGTGCTCTTGCATGTTCAGCATATTGCCCCCAGGGAGCTGCAAGCTGGAAATATACCCTCCCTGAAGGTGGGATAATGTCAGTTTGCTCATCACCCCTAACACAGAGCCTGGCACATAGAAGGTGCTCAGTACAAGTTTGCTGACTAATTACTGCCTTCTACTCTGTGCTTTCCATTGGTGTTCAGTGTTCTCTAGCATAGTAGAACCATTCAGTATTCTCTACCATAGTAGAGGGAAGATATCTGTATAGCAATGAATGAGGTATAAAGTGGTCCCTTCTGAAATTCCTGTTTGGTATGACTCAAGAATGCCTGAGTTCATCACTGAATGTATTTCTTCCTCATACCAGAGGAAGTCTGAGATAAATGTTTTCTGTTCTTCTACAAAAAAATGCTACATTCATAAAAAGGAAAGGCAGTTCTTAGGCTTATGTTGGCCCCCAACAGATATCCAACTGCCATCCCCTTCCATGCCTCTCATAGTCTTAATTTTTGTGCTTTCTTACTGCCTAAATGCCTGAACTCCTGAGCTGCCTTCCCAGGGAACCAGGGTCCTCTGGCCATTGGCTTTACAATTAAGCACCGTTCCCCTCAACAAAGCTAATAATAAAAACCAAATGTGATTAAATGTCCCATTGAATCTTTACGAGAACACTTTGTATCTGGTGGCATGTTACCATTTCACAGATGAGGAAACTGAGATTCAGAATGATTATGTAATTTGCTTCAGGTCACATAACTTGTAAATGGTGATGCTGGGATTTGAACAAAGCCTGGTCTTAATTCCAGAGCTTGTGCTTGAAACCCTGTGCAAACAAATACAATTTTATTTAAATGAAATCATTGGATACCATGAGATTATAAGTTATTAATTCTTTGCAGAAAGGAAGAGGAGCTTAAATGTTCTAGGAGGGAACTGTGGTCTGTTCCCATATGGTCTAGAATTCCTTATTCACAAATTTTCAGGGCTGCTTCTCCTTTATGGTAGTATGGAGATCCCTGCTGCTGCCCTGTGATTTAGGTGCACACAGGTAAAGAAACTCCCCATCCTGGGGATGGAGGTGTTGGAAATAAGGAGCAGTAATTTTACTGTTCTGAGGCTGCTCCTACTGACTTATTTAATACTTTTTTCCAGAAAATGATTTGGTAATGAGTCTCTCACTGCTGAACATCTACTTGATATTTATGTTGTACATGCTTGTATTGTAAATGCTCATGAAGTCCAGAAGGGATTCTTTCATTCAGGCGCTGTGGCGTGTAGAGAGGTAATCTCTGTCCTCTTCCCGGCGGTCTCCCAAAAGAATATAAAATCTGAGAAGAAATGGAAATCACAGCTCTAAAGACTTAAATGGTGGCAGCTCAGAGAGGCAATTTCCCAGTACAACATCGCCACCTGCCGGATGCAGGCACTACGTACAGCCCTTTTAAAAAGTGGGGTGGCTATTAATGTGTTGCCAAGCTGACATGCATAGAGGGCTTAGGACTCTGAAGCCTGCTGTCCCCATTTTTGGGTGGGTCAATTCAGACTTGACAACTAATAAGGAAAAGGTCCAGTCTACTTGCTTGTCAAATGGAGATTGTATATTTAAGGGCACAGTGACCTGGCCCCAGCAGCATCTCAGTGTATATGAAAAAGGGGCAGCTATTGTTTTGGAGAAACTTGCTTCTCCATTACGTATACAACCTGAAATAAATCCATTGGTTTAATGGGGCCCTTGACTCCCAGAGGTTCTCCTTAAAGCCTAACTCTTGTTCACTGATGGTTTGGCTTAGTTGGGTCCTGTTAGTGTCCACCGGGCTGCTTCAGCTGTTCAAGTGCTGCTTAATATATGCCATCTTGAAAACTGGTGTGGTTGTCCACATAGTGGGCAGAACTCAAGGCCATTCTCATAACTCTGGCCAATACTCCTTTTGATGAAAGATTTTTTTTTATTGATTCATGGGATATTGCCAATGAGTTAGCTGCCTGGTCTGCTATCTGGTCTGCCAATTGAAATACTATAGACTCATAGATTAAACAACCCTGGCATCTCTGATGGGAACACTTTAGATCCAAAATGTGTAAGAGTGGGGGCAATTAATAATCCCTTTGTCCCCTAGATCCACCACTGCCACTTGAGTCACATAGCAGCTGCAGCTGTCATTCTGTGGACATGGCTGATTCTTAATTCTTCTGCTGTGCCTGATGCCGTCAAGAGCAGCTCTCAACACGGACCCCCTTTAAGCAGGTACAAACACACGGGCTGGCACAACCTTGTTTCATTCTGACTGTTATAAATTCACGTGCTTTTCTGATGCTTGAGAGGTTTTAGGTTATGCCAGCTACAACCACTCAGTGACACTGCCCATGTGACTTAACCAATGTTAAGGCTGATCCAAATCAAGTTTAATGAAAAACCTGATCAGAATTACCTGTGCCTGTTTGGGTTTGCATATGACTGGAAATGGGCCATAGAATATCTCTCCATTGGGGATGGATGTTTTTTTTGTTTGTTTTGTTTTGTCTTGGGTGTTTTTTTTTTTTTTTGGCTTATCTGTTGCCTTCTGTAATTATTGGCAATGACACCAAAGATCAGCAGGTCTGTGTAAACTCTGTTTCATGGCTTGTAATGGATAATGGACTGGCCTTACACTAGACTACATCCTGACTGTCTGAAATAAAATCCTCTGGTCTCCCCGGGACAGTTGTCTGACTCCAGGACCCCCAAAGGCATATTTGAGGTCAATACTGCAGGCTAACTTTGTCTGGCTTGTTTGGAATCCTATTGATAGTAACCTTAATTAAATGCTGTATGAGGCCATTTGAACAGATTTAGTTCTAGCCTCTGTTGGTTAAATTAATCAGAGTGGTCAGCAGAGTGGCATGTGTTTGTGAATTTTGCCAGAAGCCAAGATGTGGAGGGACAACAGGTAGATTGATGGGGAAGGCAAACTTCCATGGGCCCTGAGCAGCCCTGCACATTTTTGCTGGGTATGCCAAGTACACAAGGTCCTGACTACTCTTTACCCAGGCCGTTCCTTAGGGTGGTGATTACAGAGAGCGGCTTTGAGCTCTGAAATTATATAAAGTCAGGCATTTGCTTCAAAAGTACTAGGTGGGGGGAAGAATTGAATGAGGGTATAGATGAAACAATATTGTCTAAGAATTTATGATTGTTGAGTCTGGGTCATGGGTACATGTGGGTTCAAAGTGCAGACTTTGTTATCACCATAAAAGCAGTGAATTCCCAAGCTCAGTGCTCCTCTTCTGCAGCACAAACCCATTGTATGTATTACATCCTTCTGGACCCTCCACATCTCTCCCATGGGACCCGAGGAAAGGACGTGATGCTCATGGTGCTCGCTGTGTCTTGAGTAATAACATTTTTCTTTGACTTAGGAGTCTCCTGTCTCCTGCCAATATTCATAAAATAGTAACAGGCTCTTATTAGCTTGTAAGTAGGGTAAAATCCCAAACCCTGATAGGTATCTGTGTTTTTTGGGGAGGGTGAAGGATGCTCTGGTGTTTGCTTGAAATCACCAGGCACAAATTTAGTTGTGTAATTTTGTTTTTACATTGAGGGGAAAAAAGTTCAGTTTATTAAACTTGTCTTGCAGCTGTGCCAAATTCTGCAAAGCTGGAAATTTAGAACTTTTAAATTTCGTCACTTTTTCAGCTTTATTTAAAAGATTTAAAATAATGAAAAATCTCAGCCATTTACAGAAGTAGAGATATTAGTATTATGAGCATCCATATAGACATCACTCAGTTCAACTGGCTCAGCCAGTCTTCTTATTTCTATATCTGCTTCCCATCCCTGATAATTTTGAAGCATGTTTATAAAATCATATAATTTCATTTGTAATATATTTTATTTTAAAATCATTAACTGGAATTTGCTTTGTTTTAAAATATCTGTATTCTTTGAATTTCTCAAGAGCTATTTTGTGAACATAGGATATATTGCTCCACTAATAATAATTATAAGAAAAGCATCACAATTCTCCTCCCTGACACCTGAAATATTTTGGAGGTAACCAAAACTGTACATAGTGGTAAATGTATCGCTTAAGCTTTTTATTTTAATAAATCTACATAAATACACACGAAGTTGATATTATTGTATCACCAAAAGTTGACTCTAGAAGAAATGAAAAACTTGGCTAGTACAATAATCACTCAAGTAATAGGAAAAGTTATCAAAGAGATACATTCAAAAATGTTCTTAAGTGAGATGATTTTTCGGCCATGGCTCACGGGCCCAGCCGCTCCGCGGCATGTGGGATCCTCCCGGACGGGGTCACGAACCCGCGTCCCCTGCATCGCATCGGTAGGCGGACTCCCAACCGCTGGGCCATCAGGGAAGCCCTGGACTTTTTATTATGGAAAATATAAACGTATAAAAAAAGCATAAAAAACTTTATAATGAACCCCCATGTACCTGTAAGCAAAAAGAACAAAGAGTGTCACCCTGATCCAAACGGTCAAATGGAAACCCGCTGCAGTCTCCCACGCCTTAGCACGCCCAGTCTTAGCACGCCTGAGGGGAATTCAGGATGGAGAAAAATGGGAAAATGGCATTCTGTGCTTTGGGTATGGGGCCACTAGATAGTTAAGATGCATATCTAAGGAAGAATTTCAACGACCCCAGATTCTTGCATCTTCCCATTCATAGAAAAACACTAAAGTCATTATCTTTTTTTGTAATTAGCAGTAACCTTTCGCCAAGATGTATGCTTGACCACATGTATTTTCCAGCCAAAAAATTCATATATAAACTAGTTCCTCCCCTACCTCTTCAGAGCAGTTCCTCAGAGCTACCTGAGAGGCTGTCTTCTGGGCTATTGTCCTCAGAAAGGTCTCCAAATAAAACTGAAACTTACTACTTTTACATCATATGTTTTTTTTTCAGTCAACATACCCATGACCCAGACTCTACAATTATAAATTCTTGGACAATTTTCTTTCTTCTATATCCTCAATTCTTCCTCACACCTGACAGTTTTTTTTTTTTTTTAATTTATTTTTTATTTTTGGCTGTGTTGGGTCTTTGCTGCTCTGCACAGGCTTTCTCTAGTTGCAGCGAGAGGGGCTACTCTTTGTTCCTGTGCGCGGGCTTCTCATTGTGGTGGCTTCTCTCGTTGCAAAACATGGTCTCTAGGCACGCGGGCTTCAGTAGTTGTGGCTTGCGGGCTCTAGAGCACAGACTCAGTAGTTGTGATGCATGGGCCTAGTTGCACCGCGACACGTGGGATCTTCCTGGACCAGGGCTCGAATCCGTGTCCCCTGCATTGGCAGGCAGATTCTTAACCACTGCACCACCAGGGAAGCCCAACCTGACAGTTTTGAAGTAAATACCTGTCTTTATACAATTTCATGTATTATATATTTTGTTTTAAAAATGTAACTATAGTATCATCACATAACAAAGTTAAAAATAATTCCCAAAATCATAAAATATCCCATGTTCAAATTTCCCTGTCTTATAAAGTTTTTGAAACAATTTGTTTAAATCAGGCCCATTATCTTTTCTCTGTTAAGCTACAGATTTACACTCTATTTTTTTTCTTGTAGTTTATTTGTTGAAGAAATAATTGTGTTCTACCACCTGGATTTTGCTAATTGCATCTCCATGATGTCATTAATATGTTCTTCTGTCCCCTGCAAATAGATACATGTATCTTGAAGCTTGATTAGATCATGGTTCCCATGTTTTGCACAAGAATACTTCAAAGATGATACTGTGTACTTTTATCAGGAGGTATATAATACAGTAAGTCCAGTACATACGAACCTTCAAGTTGTGAAATTTCCAGTTGCAGAATTTCAAAGATGCATTCCATCAAAGTCAGGCGTGAGTGAAACTGCAGCTTGCCCTCCGTCTCCTATTGCTGACGATCCTTCGGCTCTACCATCTCCCACCTCCTCTCCCTCCTCCAGTCAGTAACTCTTCTAGCCTGTTTATTCGATGCCAGCTCCTGTATGCCAGCTGTTGTACTGTACCACTATACTTTTCAAGGTACTGTACTGTAAGATTAAGAATGTGTTCTCTATTTTTTGTGTTTGTTTTTTATGTATTTTTTGTGTGCGAAGTATTATAAACCTATTACAGTACAGTACTATGTAGCCGATTGTGTTAGTTGGGTACCTAGCCTAATTTTGTTGGACTTAGGAACAAATTGGACTTACGAACTTGCTCTCGGAACAGAAATTGTTCGTATGTAGGGGACTTACTGTATCTGACTGTCTCTCTTTTTTTGTGAATGTGAGCAGGCATTGATGATCAATGTTTAGACTCATTAATCATTAGGGGTTGCAAATGAAGATATTCTAATAGAATCTCTTCAAGTTGACTCCTGAGTCCTTTTGACAGAACCCAGTCATCCTTGATACTGTTCTTTTTTTAAAAAACATATTATTTAAAAAATTTTTTTAAATTTATTTTTGGCTGTGTTGGGTCTTTGTTACTATGCGTGGGCTTTCTCTAGTTGCAGCGAGCGGGGCCTACTCTTTGTTGCGGTGCACAGGCTTCTCATTGCGGTGGCTTCTCTTGTTGCGGAGCACAGGCTCTAGGCACACGGGCTTCCGTAGTTGTGGTGCGCGAGCTCAGTAGCTCCATGGTGTGTGGGATCTTTCCTGACCAGGGATCGAACCCGTGTCCCCTGCATTGGCAGGCGGATTCTTAACCACTGCACCACCAGGGAAGTCCCTTGATAACTGTTCTTGCTTTCTGGTATAACAAGAGCTTCCTTACTTGCTTTGTACATTTTCTGCTCCTGACCTAGAATCTGCCATTTCTCAAAGGAGCCCTGGTTCCTCTTAGTGGGAAATGGTATTTAGAGTCATAACCTGGGCACTAGGGGTCCTCATTGCTGTTGGATTGGTCTTTGTAGAAGCACTGCCTTTTCAGTGGATATAGTTTTTGTTTATTTGTTTATATAATACATCATTAAAAAATTAAATATTATTTATGATTATTTAAATTATTTTTATGGTTGCAAAGTTGTGATATTGTGATTTGTAGTAAGAAATATATGTTTGGTCTTTGTCCCTGATCCTGGCACAGAGCTCCTAAAACCCTTGGGATTTCCTGAGTGATAAGAGCATAAAGGTGTCTTTCGTTATGTTAATGACGTGGCTTTCGGAAATCACCTAAGGATGGGACCTCTTTGCCAGAGGAGCTAACCTGTGATTAGGGCTGGAAATTTTAGTCCAACCCCCTGGCCTCTAGGGAGGGGAGAGGGGCTGGAGGTTGAATCAGTCATAGCCAATGATTTAATCAACCCAGTATATGTAATGAAGCCTCCATAAACCCCAAAAGGACAGGGTTTGGAGGGTTCCAGACTGGTGAACATGTGGAGATTTGGGAAGACTGGTGTGCCTGGAGAGGGCATAGAAGCTCCAGGCCCTTTCCCCATACTTTGCCCTGTGTGTCTATTCCATCTGTCTGTTCCTGAGTTATATCCTTTTATAATAAATTGATGGATCTCATAAGTAAAATGTTCCTCTGAGTTCTGTGAGTTATTCTAGCAAGTTAATTGAATTTGAAGGTCATTGGAGCCTCCAATCTACTGTTGGTTGGTCAGAAGCACAGGTGATAACCTGGGCTTGTGATTGGTGTCTAAAGTTGGGGGTGTCAGGGGGACAGTCTTATAGGATGGAGCCCTTAACCTGTGGGATCTGATGCCATCTCCAGGTACTGTCAGTGTTCAGTTGATTTCTAGGACACCTAGCTGGTGTTGAAGAATTGCTTGTTGGTGTGGGGACCCCCACTCCACATACACACCTACATGGTGGAATTGTTCACCAGAACCTCTTAAAGTCAAATCTGTAAAACAAGGTAAATGTAGAGAAGTCTAGCTTCTGTCCCAATCTTCTTCAACCTATTCTTTCCTACCTCCAATGGGTATCTTGTTTTTTGTTTTATCCTTCAACTTAATTTAATAAAAGTAAATATGTGACTGTGTTCTTATTCTTTCCTTTCTTAGACAAACAGCAGCATCCTACACACATTTTCTCCCTCTTGCCTTTTTTTTTTTTTTTGCCTAACCACGTATCATGGAGATCACTCCATGGCTGTATATAGTGCCTTTTCCCATTTCTTTTTATGACTTTATTTCTTTTTATCCTATTATGTGCATGTACCATTGGTAGACATTTTTGTCTCCAATCTTTGCTATTATGAATAGCATTTCAAAGAAAGACCATATATCTTTCTGCATAGAGTACTAGCAGTGGTATTGACGGGTCAAAGGATAAATCCATGTCATTTTTGCTAGATATTGCCCACTTCTTTTCTGTATTAGTTAGGTTCTACAATGGACTGAATGTTTGTGTCCTTCCAAAATTTATATGTTGAAATCCTGACTCCCCTAATGTGATGGTATTTGAAAGTGGGCCCTTTGGGAAATGATTAGATCATGAGGGTGGAGTCCTCATGAATGGGGTTAGTGCCCTTAGAAAAAGAGTCTAGAGAGCTAGCTAGGTCTCTTTCTGCCATGTGAACATACAAAGTTAGCAATTGTAACTTCTTCTGCAACCCAGAAGAGGACTCTCACCAGGATCCAACCAGGCCAGCACCTTCATCTTGGACTTTACCTTTCAGAACCATGAGAAATAAATGTTTGCTGTTTTAGCCACCCAGTCTATGGTAACTTGTAATAGCAGCCTAAACCGACTAAGACAAGGTCACATTTGGAAACAGAGACCACACCAGTTAAGTGAACCAAAAGAATTTACTATAAAGGCTTGTTCATTAGGTATAATGTTATTAATAGCTGAAGGTAAAAAGAGAACTTTAAGGTATCAAAAGGCAGCAACTGTAGGCAGCTGCTCCCAAACCTCAGCTGAGGAAACTTAGAGGAGAGGTCCTATGGAGCTGCAACTCAGAACTCCGAGGAGATGGTACTGCTGGACTGGTGGGAGGTTCTGAGTCTGATACGGGGAGCCTTATGGGCCTGGGGCCCAGGCCTTGCAGGAGGAGAGGGCCAGCTGATTCTGATGTCTCTGTGGGAGACAGGGGTTTGCAAGTATGGGGAAAACTGAAAACTGAATTTGGCTGCTGCTCTGCAAAGGTACCTGCTGCTGCAGAGTGAAGGCACTGCAGGGCCAGCTCCTGGGAACAGCAAGCAAACAGGAAGCCCCCAGGAAGCAGACAGGAAGAAGCAAGTCCCTTCATCTTCCTGTAGCCTCTCAGGCTCCCACTGACACATCCTAACTTAGAGCCACCTGACCAAGCAGAAAGGTGGTTGGAGAGTCCTGGCCCCAGGATCAAAAAGCAGAGTACGAAAGGTTAGATTTGGAGCTGAGAGGCAGCAATTTCATAATCTCCACAGGTGTGGTAGAACTGTTAAGCATTTCAATTACCCAGTGCCTTTTCACCACAGCCTTAGCAATGGAATATTTCATCAGACTTGCAGATTTTTGCCATCAGATGGTTCTTTTAAACAACAGGTAATTATCTGCCCTATAAACTGTTCTGAAGTAGAGAAAAAGATGGAAGATATAATAGTTCTTACTGCTTTTGTGTTTATCATGTATAATGGCTTTAACAATGCTTGTAAAACACTACACAACTATACAGAAACACAGCTGACACAGACTAATGGACAACTCTATGACCAAGGATAAAATGGTTGTGCAAGATGGCCTAAACCATCTGTTGGCAAAAGCGAACAGTGGAATCTTCTGTATTTCTATCCCTTGGAAATTTTAGTTTATCCTGCTCAGATTTAAGCCTAGAACAGCTTTTGCTATAACTTAAGACTTTTCGTTAAAAAACGTTTTTACTCCTTGCTTATTTTAAGATTACCTACATAAAAGGGACCATTTAGAAAATACCCCCGTAGTTTGTTTTCATTTCATGTATATTTTGACATTCAGATATATTTTTATGAAGGCCAATTTCTCATCTACAATTTTTATACCTGTACTGATAAAATAATTGTTTCTTGACTTCTCCCTAGCTAGGCATCCCAGTCTTTTAAGTATATTGAGGATCAAAATATGCCTCCTGCTGGGGAAAATCACTCAGAGAAAAAAATCCTCTTATATTCTAGACACATTCTTCATTAAGTTTTGAAATCTTTGATTGAAATTTGTAAAGGTTAAGTCATCATATGAATAGCAGCACTATTAACAATCACAAAATTAATGAGAATAATAATGAGCTCAAGCATGTAAAATGCCAGAGTTAGAATAAACATTGTAAAGCCTCTTTGTGTGACATTTTTTTTTGCCATAGGGAAAAGTTCTGTGAGCTTGTTCCCTAAGTGGAGCCAATACGTTATTACTGCAAATAAACTGCTCATTATCTAAGTTGTTTTTGCAACTTTTGGAGAAAGCAAAATGAGGTATTCATGAAGGAGACATTTATGGCTGTGCAGTGAAATAAAAAAGTGGTTTTAAATAGAGGTGAAATTAAGAACAGTTCTGTACATCGCTTTCATTATCATTGTAAAAGTAAAACACATACACTGCAGAAAACTTTGAAAATATACCCATGTGCACATGCAGACACACACACACACACACACACACACACACACACACACACTCCATTAAAAACTGCCCATAATCCTACCACCCATGAATGACTTATCACTGGCAGTATGTTTAGTTCTATTGGTCTCTGTCTTATCTCAATAGTGGGGAACACACAACAGGTAGTTTTGTATGTTGCATTTTTGTCAAAACATAACATCAAAAACTTTTCTCAGACCATTGAAAGTTAATTGAAACCATGATTTTTGTATTGCTGCATAATATTGCATCACACAAATAGATTGTATTTCATTGGGTTGGCCAAAAAGTTAGTTCATGTTTCCCATTAAGATGTTACAGCAAACCCCGAACGAACTTTTTGGCCAACCCAATATTTAACCATTGACCATTCTACATTTTCAGCTATGTAAAAATTTCCTTATTTTTCCGTTATAAAGATGAACATTTTTATGCATAAAATTCTGACCACATTTATAATTATTTCCTTTGCACAAATTCCTAGAAGAAGAGGGTCTTCCCTGGCAATCCACTGATTAAGACACTGTGCTTTCTACTTTGGGGGCACAGGTTCGATTCCTTGTCGGGGAACTAAGATCCTGCATGTCACACAGCATGGCCAAAAAATAGGAAAAAAAATTCCTAGAAGAAGAGTTGCTGGGTCAAAGGGTTTGTACATTCTTAAAACTTTTAAATTATGTTTATAAATTATCCTCCAGAAAACTTATAATAGTTTAAATTTCCACCTTCTGAGGTAGAATAACTGTCTTTTAGGATCCTTCATAATGCTGGATATTAATTTTTTTAATTTGATGGGAGAACTTGATAATTTGTACTTGTTAAAAATTTCTATTTCTTAAATATTAATTTATAAATACAATTATAAGATCAAAATATTCCTGATTTAGCTTTGATCAAAATTATAGTTGAAACCAGAGGCCACACATTTCAGTAGCAGGAATCTTGAGAAGAAAAATAATTGTTGACAAGGATGGTTTGAAGGTGTAAAGCACTGAGATAGTCATTTTATGCTATTAAGGAGACAAGGGCAAAAGCTGAAAACTTGATGTTTTTAAAGTGTAATATTAACCAGAACCACACTGTTTTGGTTACTATAGCTTTGTAATATAGTTTGAAACCAGGACATGTGATACTTTCAGCACTGTTATTTTCAAGATTGCTTTGGGTATTTGGAGTCTTTTGTGGTTCCATATGAATTTTTTTTTTTTTTTTTTTGCGGTACGCGGGCCTCTCACTGTTGTGGCCTCTCCCATCGCAGAGCAACAGGCTCTGGACGCGCAGGCTCAGCGGCCATGGCTCACGGGCCTAGCTGCTCCGCGGCATGTGGGATCTTCCTGGACCGGGGCACAAACCTATGTCCCCCGCATCGGCAGGTGGACTCTCAACCACTGCGCCACCAGGGAAGCCCTCCATATGAATTTTAGGATTGCTTTTTCCATTTCTGTGAAAAATGCCATTGGAATTTTGGTAGGGGTTGCATTGAATCTCTAGATTGCTTTTAGTAGTATGGACATTTTAACAATGTTAATTCTTCCAGTTCATAAACATGGGATATCTTTCCATTTATTTGTGTCTTCTTCAGTTTCTTTCATTAATGTCGTATAGTTTTATTGGTTAACAGAGTAGATCTTAAGTGTTTCACCACACAGAAAAAAAGGGCAACAATGTGAGGTGTTGGATGTGCTCATTAGCTTGCTTGTGGTAATAATTTCTCAATATACATATATCAAATTATCACATTGTATACCTTAAATATACAATTTTTATTTGTTAATTACACCTCAGTAAAGCTGGAAAAAATGGTTTAGCCCTTTGGGAAAAAGAAGTATAAATATTAATTAGGTTGGAGAATAAAGTTCTAGTCAAATTTTATATATATATATATGTATAAATATATTTTTTCATCATGAATTTGAATCTGGCTAGTTTATCAGCAAGATTTTCTCCAGTGACACACTGATTTTTAACTTTGAGACTATTTTAAAAAACTATTTTGGAGTAGAAAATTTTATTTATTTAACACAGGTTATAGACATTTATATTTGGATTTCACACTATTTCACTAACTGATTATGGCTTTATTGACCTTTTTATAATTAAACAAAAATATAAAAGATTCTCTTGGAAATACATGGGCTATATGGTAGAAATATATGGTATTTAAAGCAGAAACATTTAAAAACCAAGCACAATTAAAAAATTACAATAGCAAGTATTGATGAGGATGTGGAGAAACTGGAACCTTCATACATTACTGGTGAGAATGTAAAATAGTGCAGCCACTTTGAAAACAGTTTGGACATTTTTCAAAGATTAGACACACTTACCATATGTCCCAGCAATTCTGCTTCTAGATATAAACCCAAGAGATATGAAAACATATGTCCATATAAAAAGTTATACATGAATTTTTATGGAAGCATTATTTATGATGGTCAAAAGTAGAAACAACGCAAACGTCTGTCAACTAAAGAATGTATAAACAAAAAGTGGTATATCCACATAATGGAATATTATTTGACAATAAAAAGAAATGAAGTATTGATACATGCTATACCATGGGTGAATGTTGAAAACATCATGCTAAATGAAAGAAGTCAGTCATAAAAGACCACATATTGTATGATTCCATTTGTATGAAATGTCCAGAACAGGCAAATCCTCAACAAAATATTAGCCAATCAAGTTTACCAACGAAATAAATAGGATAGTATATCATGAAAAAGAGATTTATCTCAGGAAAGCAGGAGTGGTTCAACATTCAAAAATTAACCACTGTAATTCACTGTATCAACAGACTAAGATAAACTATAACTACCTCAATAGATGGAGAAAAATCATCTGACAAAATTCAGCATCCATTCATAATAAAAACTTCAGCAAACTAGGAATAGAAGGGAACTTCCTCAACCTGATAAAGGGCATCTATGAAAAACTTACAGCTAATGTCATACTTAATGGCAAAAGACTGACTGCTTTCCCTGTAAGATCAGAAACAAGGCAAGGATGTCTACTGTTATCACTTCTATTTGATTTTGTTCCATATACAAGCCAGTGAAATAAGCCAGGAAAAAGGATAAAAGGCATACAATCTGGGAAGAAAGAGCTGTATTCTATTCGTAGGTGACATTAATGACTATGAGGAAAATCCCAAAGAATTTACAAAAAGATTACTAAAACTAATATTAAGTTTAGCAGGATTTTAGGGTACAAGTTCAATATATAAAATTCAATTGTATTTTTATAAATTAGCAATAAACAGTTGGAAATTAAAATTAAAGACCAGTACTGTTTATAATAATATGAAAATTATACAATACTTAGGTATAAATCTAAAAAAATATGTGAGGGATCTGTATGTGGAACTACAAAACACTGATGAATGAAATCAAAGAAGAGCTAAGTAAATAGAGAACCATACAGTGTTCATGGATTTCAAGCCTTAATATTGTTGGGTTATCAGTTCTTTCCAAGTTGAACTGTAGATTCAATGCAATACCTATCAAATCCAGCAGGATTGTTTTGGTAGAAGTTGATAAGCTAATTCTAAAATGTCCTATGATGGAAAGACAAATGAAATAGAATATCCATAACAATTTTGAAAAAGAAGAATCAAGCTGAAGCATTCACTGTACCTGATTTCAAGATTTATTGTAAAACTATTTTAATTAAGATAGTGTAGTATTGGCAAAAGAATAGACACATAGATCAATGCAGGAGAATAGAGAGTCTGGAAATAGACATGCATACATATATGTATCTTTTTCAAAGAAAATCGATTATCAACAAAGGTGCAAATGTAAGTCAATGGAAAAAAAAGGCAGGAACAATTATGTATCCATATGTAAGAAAATCGGTTTCAACCCATACCTCATATTATATTCAAGAATTACTAAAAATAGAGCATATTCTTTTTTTTTTTTTACCAAAATGTTATCTTTACAGTTTATAGAATACACAAACACATATTTAGCTAGTTGTCTCCACATGGTGGAATTTAAGGTGACTTTCAAGTCTCTATTTGTTTTTGTTTTAATTTTTGAATTTTATTTATTTTTTTTTTCATTCTTTTACATGTAGCTGTCCAGTTTTCCCAGCACCACTTATTGAAGAGTCTGTCTTTTCTCCATTGTATATCCTTGCCTCCTTTGTCATAGATTAATTGACCATAGGTGCGTGGGTTTATCTCTGGGCTTTCTATCTTGTTCTATTGATCTGTTTTCTGTTTCTGTGCCAGTACCATATTGTCCTGATTACTGTAGCTTTGTAGTATAGTCTGAAGTCAGGGAGTCTGATTCCTCCAGCTCCATTTTTTTCCCTCAAGACTGCTTTGGCTATTTGGGGTCTTTTGTGTCTCCATACAACTTTTAAGATTTTTTATTCTAGTTCCGTAAAAAAATGCCATTGGTAATTTGATAAGGATTGCATTGAATCTCTAGATTGCTTTGGGTAGTATAGTCATTTTCACAATGTTGATTCTTCCAATCCAAGAACATGGTATATCTCTCCATCTGTTGGTATCATCTTTAGTTTCTTTCATCAGTGTCTTATAGTTTTCTGCATACAGATCTTTTGTCTCCTTAGGTAAGTTTATTCCTAGGTATTTTATTCTTTTTGTTGCAGTGTAAATGGGTCTTGTCTGTAAAGCTTTTGATTTCTTCTTCGAATCTGAATGAGATCCTTGCCGGGTAGAGTAATCTTGACTGTAGGTTCTTCCCTTTCATCACTTTAAGTATATCATGCCACTCCCTTCTGGCTTGTAGAGTTTCTGCTGAGAAATCAGCTGTTAACCTTATGGGAGTTCCCTTGTACGTTATGTGTCATTTTTCCCTTGTTGCTTTCAGTAATTTTTCTTTGTCTTTAATTTTTGTCAATTTGATTACTATGTGTCTTGGTGTGTTTCTCCTTGGGTTTATCCTGTATGGGACTTGCTGCACTTCCTGGACTTGGGTGGCTATTTCCTTTCCCATGTTAGGGAAGTTTTCGAGTATAATCTCTTCAAATATTTCCTCTGGTCCTTTCTCTCTCTCTTCTCCTTCTGGGACCCCTATAATGTGAATGCTGTTGTGTTTAATGTTTTCCCAGAGGTCTCTTAGGCTGTCTTCATTTCTTTTCATTCTTATTTCTTTATTACATTCCACAGCAGTGAATTCCAACATTCTGTCTTTCATGTCACTTATCCGTTCTTCTGCCTCAGTTATTCTTGTATTGATTCCTTCTAGTGTAGTTTTCATTTCAGTTATTATATTGTTCATCTCTGTTTGTTTGTTCTTTAATTTGTCTAGGTCTTTGTTAAACATTTCTTGCATCTTCTCAATCTTTGCCTCCATTCTTTTTCCAAGGTCCTGGATCATCTTCACTATCATTATTCTGAATTCTTTTTCTGGAAGGTTGCCTATCTCCACTTCATTTAGTTATTTTTCTGGTGTTTTATCTGTTCCTTCATCTGGTACATAGCCCTCTGTCTTTCCATCTTGTCTATCTTTCTGTGAATGTGGTTTTTGTTCCACAGGCTGCAGGATTGTAGTTCTTGCTTCTGCTGTCTGCCCTCGAGCATATTCTTAAATCTAAAATCTAAAACTATAAAAGTTCTAGAGGAGGGCTTCCCAGGTGGTGCAGTGGTTAAGAATCCACCTGCCAATGCAGGAGACACGGGTTCAAGCCCTGGTCTGGGAAGATCCCACATGCCGTGGAGCAACTAAGCCTGTGCACCACAACTGCTGAGCCTGCACGCCACAACTACTGAGCTCCCATGCCACAACTACTGAAGCCCGCACGCCTAGAGCCCGCGCTCCCAACAAGAGAAACCACTGCAATGAGAAGCCTGTGCACCACAATGAAGAGTAGCCCCCACTCACTGCAACTGGAGGAAGCCTGCATGTGGCAACGAAGACCCAATGCGTCCAAAAATAAAAAATATAAATAAATAAATATAAATAAAAAATAATTTTAAAAAATGTCATTACCATACCTAAGGTCATCTAGACTTTCTCCTACATTATCTTCTAGTTTTCTAGTTCTGATTTTGCAATTAGATCTGTGATCCATTTTGAGTTAATTTTTCTGAAGGGTGTAAAGTCTGTGTTTTTGTTTTTGTTTTTGCATGTGGATGTCTAGCTGTTTCAGCACCATTTGTTGAAAAGACTGTCTTTGCTCCATTGTATTGTCTTTGCTCCTTTGTCAGAGATCAGTTGACTATATTTATATGGGTCTATTTCTGGGCTCTCTATTCTGTTCCACTGATCTATTTGACTATTCTTTCACTAATATCATGGCCTTGATTACTGTAGTTTCATAGTAAGTCTTGAAGTCAGGCATTCAGGTAGTCTGTCCTTTAATATTGAGTTGGCTATTTTGAGTCTTTTACCTTTCTATATAAACTTTAAAATCAGCTTGTTGATATCCATAAAATAACTTGCTGATATTTTGATTGGGATTGTGTTGATTCTGTAGATCAAGTTGGGAAGAATTGACATCTTGACAATATTGAATCTTACTATTCATGAACATGCAATATGTCTCCATTTTATTCAGTTTTTCTTTGATTTCTCTCATCATTGTACATATTTTGTTAGATTTATACCTAGACATTTCATTTTTAGGGGGTGTTAGTATAAATGGTAATGTGTTTTTAATTTCAGATTCCACTTGTTCATTGCTGGTATGTAGGAAAGTGATTGACTTTCATATTTTATTTTTGTATCCTGCAACCTTGCTATAATATCTTATTAGTTTCAGGAGTTTTTTTGTTGATTCTTTTGAATTTTCGGCATAGACAATCCTATCATCTGTAAATAAAGTTTTACTTCCTCCTTCACAATCTGTATACCTTTTATTTACTTCTCGTCTTATTGAATTAGTTAAAGCTTCCAGTTAGGAATTTGGGAGTAACATATACACACTACTGTATATAAAATAGACAAACAACAAGGACCTACTGTATAGCACAGGGAACTATAATCGGTATTTTGTAATAACCTATATGGGAAAAGAATTTGAAAAACAACATATATATATATAAATATATATCTGAATCAGTTTGCGGTACACCTGAAACTAACACAACATTGTAAATCAACTATACTGCAATTAAAAATAACTTCCAATAAGATGTTAAAAGCAGTGGTGAGAGGGGACATTCTTAACTGTTCCTAATCTTAGGGGGAAGGCTTTGAGGTTTTTGTTATTAAGTTTGATGTTAGCAATAGGTTTTTCTGTAGATGTTCTTTATCAAATTGAGGAAGTTCCCCTCTATTCCTAATTTGCTGAGAGGTTTTTTTTTTTAATCATAAATCGGTGTTGGATTTTGTGAAATCATATCCATCTATTGATATGATCATGTGATTTTTCTTCTTTAGCCTGTTGATGTGATGGATCATATTAAATGATTTTCAAATGTTGAACCAGTTTTGTGCATACCTGGGTTAAATCCCTTTTGGTTGTGGTGTACCACATTAAAAATTTTTTTTAATTTTTTACTTATAAAAATGTATTTATTTTTAAAATGTTAATTTATTTATTTGGCTGCATCAGGTCTTAGTTGCAGCACGCAGGATCTTCATGGCAGCATGTGGGATCTTTCGTTGCAGCACACAGGCTTCTCTCTAGTTGTGGTGTGCAGGCTCAGTAGTTGTGGTGTGTGGGCTCTCTAGTTGCAGTGTGCGTAAAGATTTTTATTTATTTATTTATTTATTTTGGCTGTGCCGGGTCTTAGTTGTGGCTTGCGGGCTTCTTAGTTGAGGCATGTGGACTTCTTAGTTGAGGCATGTGGACTTTTAGTTGCAGCATGCGTGATCTAGTTCCCCGATCAGGGATCAAACCCAGGCCCCCTGCATTGGGAGCATGGAGACTTGCCCACTGGACCACCAGGGAAGTCCCTACCACATTTTTTTTATACATTGTCTGCTTTGATTTGCTAATATTTTGTCAAGGATTTTTTCATCTATGTTCATCAGAGATATTGATCTGTGGTTTTCTCGAATGTCTTTGTCTAGTTTTGGTATTAGGGTAATGCTGTCTTCATAGAATGAGTTAGGATGTATTTCCTTTGCTTTTATCTTCTGAAAGAGACTGTGGACAATTGGTAATGTTTCTTCCTTAAATGTTTAGTAAAATTCACCAGTGAACCCATCTGAGCTTAATGCTTTCTGTTTTGGAGGGTTATTAATTACTGATTTACTTTCCTTAATAGCTATAGGCCTCTTCAGATTTTTCTCTTCTTTTTGTGTGAGTTTTGGCATATCGTGTCATTCAGAGAATTGGTTGATGTCATCTAGGTTATCAAATTTGTGGGCATAGAGGTTCATAGTATTCCTTTATTATCATTTCGATGTCCATGAGATCTATAGTGATGTTCCCTCTTCCATTTCTAATATTAGTAATTTGTGTCTTCTCTCTTTTTTGCTTAGTTACCCTGGCTAGAGGCTTATCAATTTTACTGATTTTTTTTTCAAAGAGCTAACTTTGTTTTTTGTTGATTTTCTCTATTGATTTCCTATTTTCAATTTCACTGATTTCTGTTCTAATTCTTATTTTTTCTTCTGTTCACATTTGCTTCTTCCTGTCTGAAACTTCATAGTTTTCATTAAGGCTCTTATTTCTTGCTGTTTATGAACCTCCCTGAATTTAGGTCCTCTTAAGTTGTTTCTTCAGGTCAGAGATTCAATTTGTGAAGAATTGAGAGGTCAAGGGACTTGTGGGAAAAATCTAACAAAGCCTTTTCTTCTTCCTACAATAACTGCAACTATTACTAAAATCTTCCATTTATTGAGGATTTACTAAGTGCTAGGTATTTAAAAACATATCTTATTTAATCTTCAAAACAGTCCTACAAGGTAATTAGTATTATTTTCATGTATACATGAGGAAAGAAGGTTCCAGAGGTAAAATAACTTACTCAAGGCTGCATACTTTGTATAAGTGGAAGAATTGGATTTTAAACTCAGATCTGTAGAATAATAATATAAGAGCTGTACATATAAATAAATTCACTGCAGATATATAGTCATATAGATGTTGCAACATCACAGGGGTTTTGAAAACATCTTATGCTTTAAAAAATTTTAAGGGAAAACTTTTGTTTATGAGAAAGTGGCATTGCTTTGTCAGATGAAGGGAATGACTTATTCAAAGGTAGAGATTTGTTGGTGGGTGAGGAATGGTAAGACTGGTTCTGTCTCAATTTTTAGTATTAGTTTATGAAACATGCTTACAAAATTGATTGGCCCTTTTGGATGCCCATGTGTTTTGTCACTTATAAGGTGTAACAAATGAGGATTGAAATGTTGTCATGTCCAGATTTCACTCAGCCTTTAAACGTGATTTAAAAATAATTGTCGGGCTTCCCTGGTGGCTCAGTGGTTAAGAATTCACCTGCCAATGCAGGGGACGTGGGTTCGAGCCCTGGTCTGGGAAGATCCCACATGGTGCAGAGCAACTAAGCCCACAAGCCACAACTACTGAGCC
>NW_020174042.1:1265185-1303643 GCF_003031525.2 Neophocaena asiaeorientalis asiaeorientalis | reverse complement strand
ATATGGGGCTGCGGGGGGGGGGGGGGGGAGCCACAGCTACTGAAGCCCGTGCGCGTAGAGCCTGTGCTCCACAACAAGAGAAGCCACTGCAATGAGAAGCCTGTGCACCGCAACGAAGAGTAGTCCCTGCTTGCCACAACTAGGGAAATCCCGTGCACAGCAATGAAGACCCAATGCAGCCAAAAATAATAAATAAATGAAACAAATAAATTTATTTAAAAAAATAAATAAAAATATAAAAATAATTGTCACATCCTATGTTGGTTTAGACTAAGTCTATGCATAATACTTCTTCATCTTATTTTGGAAAATTTGGCTTGACTTCCTTTAGGAGGTGGGGATTGTGATCCAGCAAGCCTCTCAGCTCAGCGATAGTGCCATGAATTTAATTACTATAGGTTTATTAGCTCCTAAAAGTAAAAAGCTTAAAGCAGGGGAGATGTATTTAATTACTGACAGTGGAAACTTCTTGAGATTCTTAGTGGGGGAAAACTTACCATAACATAATAAGGGAACATCTGATTCCAAGATATTATTTGCAATATTAAATTGTGCCAATAGATGGAGAAGTTGTTCCATACAAAACAGAATGCTTGGTTTCTCCATGAAGACTAAAGAAATCCAGGTTTCTGGCAAGTGGAAAATGGATTTCCTTAATAAAAATGTGAAACAGGAAAAGTGGGTTACTTATAAATATTAATAATAAATAACTTTAACAGGGGACAGGAATTTCACTAATTTCAATTATATCTACACGAAACCCTTAGTACCTGCACTGTTTTTACAATTTGGCCGTAGCACTTTTAGATCTGTACATATGAATATGTGTATGTCTATGCTTATTTTGTACAAAATGCTCTCGTACATAAAGGATTTTTAGCAATGTACAAAATTTTATAGGATAAAAAAGATAAAGCATAACTAGAACTTCCTTGGTGATGCAGTGGATAAGAATTTGCCTGCCAATTCAGGGGACACAGGTTCGAGCCCTGGTCCGGGAGATCCCACATGCTGCGGAGCAGCTAAGCCCGTGCGCCATAACTACTGAGCCAGTGCGCTAGAGCCCACGAGCCACAACTACTGAGGCCGCATGCTCAACTACTGAAGCCCGCACGCCTAGAGCCCGTGCTCCGCAACAAGAGAAGCCACTACAGTGAGAAGCCTGTGCACCGCAACGAAGAGTAGCCCCTGCTCACTGCAACTAGAGAAAGCCTGCGCACAGCAACGAAGACCCAACGCAGCCAAAAATAAAATAAATAAATAAATTTTAAAAAAGAAAATTCATAACTAAGTGTTAAACTGGAGCAAGAAAGAATGGAATGTAGTTAGGGTAATAGCATGTCTTGACTTGATTCACAAATCTGACCTGGAGCTTCCTAGCAGCTAATGCTAGTAGGAAAACAGGATCAGTTGCATAATCTAGTGTCTATAACATAAAAACATGCCAAGTGCTAGGAGAGCTATAATAATTCTTAGGTATAATGTATTAAGATCAGGAATTATGTCACTTGGGGATTCATGAAGAGGATACTATGTAATGTAATAGATACTATTCTTACCTTATTCTTACTATTCTTACCTTACTCTTCACATGTGTCAGCTGGTGGGTAGCAACACAGTGCTGTTCAGTTAAAGGGGCTGGAGGTGGAGGATGGAGGGGAAGCACCATGTACCCCCAAGCATTCCTTGTTGTGTAGCTTTCTGATTTAGTTTAGCTGAAGGATACAATTTTAAATCCACGGATCCTTCATAAATATTATTTCTCTAGCTGAGGGATTTGATAAGGCTGGAGGGTTGCCATGAAGACTAAATAACATGTTGCATGCAGAACACTTAGCTCTGAGTCCGGAGGGAGTGAGGCCTCGCTAAAAGCTATCCACTACCAGCCTGGACCGTGCATAACCCTCAGCCAAAGGGCACACAGTACTTGCTGTGGCTGACTCGTGTGGTTATCTGTGTGGCCTGTTAAACGCAGTGGTGTAGTTTTCAAAAGTCGTTTGAACTAGGATCGCTTTGGCATCCCTTTCTGGAAGGATTCCCTCCAGCCTCATATTCGCTCATTCATCCCGGTTCCAAACCTCTTGTACAAGGCTCCTGGGTCCTCTTCATGATTCTAGACTCTCTCTTGACACCTTCTCTAGCTCGGTCCTTCTCTTGCTCTGTTCGTGATGTTCCAAGGACATTGCTGCTCTAGATCCTGAAACCCACGCCAGACTCCCACTGTCCCATTTCTAAAATACTGCTGCCCAGATCAGGTTTCCCTTTTTTTCTAGGAAGGGAGATTAGACCACAGCCTTTAGGTTTTATGGCTTCATTCTCGGTCAATTTACCATAATTTGTGTGAGTCTGTGACATATTTATAAAATTCTCAGAGCAGCTTCTGGGGCTAGAAGCTGATTTGAGAAAAGTCCTTCGGCTCCATCCAGTCACCCCTTGGTTTATTCACATCCAGACCCTCTGCCTTCAAACATGGAATCATTGCAGCCTTAGGTTGGAAGTGACCAGAGGTCATTTAGTCCCTCTGCCCAATCACGCAAATGTCCCCCTACATCTAGTCTCACTTAGTTCTCCATTGTATTGATTGCAAATTCTACTAAATAGAATGTTGCAATGATTTTGCATTCTATAGCTGGAGGATATGCTAAGGGTATATTTTTGCTTACATTTCTGCATGGTTTGGGAGAATGTGCCCTGAATTCTGTTTTGTTTCCATTTACCTTTTTCTGAGCAATTACTGACCCTGAGTATTGGAATCCACAAATGGATTCTTTTAACAACTATCCTGTCAGGATGCAACCTCTGTGTGTTATGTGGCTTTTAGTCCACAAATGTTTCCTTTTAATGCATCGATTACCTTAAGAAGTATTTATTTGAGTGACTTTCCCTGCATTAGGATTTCAGGAATATTTCTATCTCTGCTGTTTTAGGAAACCTCCAGTCAGAAAAATTTGCAGTTCACTTATTGTTATAGCTGGCAACAGCTAGTTAAAACCTTGCCTCTCACTCTTACCTGCTTGAGATTGTCCCAAATCAATGATTCTTTGAATCTCTCAGCAGACTTTGTCTGAATCCTGTGCACTCAGTCTTTTTTTTTTTGTAATTTATTTATTTTTGGCTGCGTTGGGTCTTCGTTGCTGCGCGTGGGCTTTCTCTAGTTACAGTGAGTGAGGGCTGCTCTTTGTTGCGGTGCACGGGCTTCTCATTGCAGTGGCTTCTTTTGTTGCGGAGCACAGGTTCTAGGTGCGTGGACTTCAGTAGTTGTGGCTCGCGGGCTCAGTAGTTGTGACTCATGGGCTCTAGAGCACAGTCTCAGTAGTTGTGGCACACGGGCTTAGTTGCTCTGCGGCATGTAGAATCTTCCCGGACCAGGGCTTGAACCCGTGTCCCCTGCGTTGGCAGGCGGATTCTTAACCACTGCGCCACCAGGGAAGCCCTGTGCACTCAGTCTTAAGTAAGATATTTGTATCCTGACATATTTTTGCATGTTTCCATCATCCTTGAGAAAATCACACAAACTCTTTCTCAGCTCGGTGCAAAGCAAAAGTGCACCACTGTTATTTAGCCTCAAATTAGGGGCTGTGTTGAGGGAAAGCAGCCACATGGTTTTGATCTTACAGTATCCAAATAGGAGCCTCTTCACTCTTCAGTGCAGCACTGATGTTTGTGAAATGGGTCCCCAGTGTTGCCATTAGGGGACAGGTCAGGATTGAATATACTTCTAGAAGAAAGATCCACAGCATGCGGTCTTGGATTGTTTATTATCTTCAGATGATGCTGCCAACAACTTGGGACTCTATAGCAGCAAGCCTGTGGGGACTAGTCCCAGGGAGGCTGTCCAGTCCTCTGGGGAGATGTTTGGTGGTCAGGTCACAGCAGATAAGTAGGGATTTGTCTTCCTGATAGTGATATCTTTAATTTTCTTCTCTATTTTCTATTATGGTAAAAATTAAAAACACGCACAAAAAGACACGTTATAAACAGCGCTTGGTTCCTATCAGTGAGTACATTTTGAAAGCCTTGGAATCTTGGGTGTATATTTTTGTGTGTGTGTATGTGTATGTGTGAGAGCATGTGTGAGTGCATGTGAAAACTGGGGGGCAGGCGGGGCACAGAGAAGAGACAGGAGGCGCTGGAGACACTGGGGTGGTAAAGGAATAGAATTAAGCTGAAAAACAAGTGCTCCCTACAGTCTTGCTGGAGAGACAGCCTGGAAGCAAAATGAATTGCATTTCAGACGCCCCACTTCTCCCACCTCACCCTAAACTGCTTGCAATGTTCTGACTCCTAAACCTGAGTTATTGGTGACAAGTGAAATTAGGCAGCCTGGTTTCTAGGTAGCAGGTTGGATTGCAGTGAAATGTCTTTGAAACACCTCAGCCTTTGTCAGAAAGCTAAGCAGAGCTGCCTCCAGATGTTAGCTGGAGGGTGCATTGTAATCTTTCTGCACTCATTACCTGTATTTGCATTTGTGAGCTATAACCGTTGCGGAGCCAAGTGCCGACTGAGAGGCTCTAGGAAAGACCCTTTAGCATGTACAACATCACGCTGGTTTTGGTTGTATGAGGAACTAGTGGTAGCTGGAGATCACCGAGGAAGAGTGCAGACGAATGGAAAGTCGGGAATGTGTGCTTGTATGTGGCAGCAGCTAGTGGGTTCTTCTTGATGGGATAACTTCCTACCATCTCTTTATTATACGGAACGAGGATTTGTCAACTTTGGTGCCACTGGCTCCTTTATATGCTAGGAGCAGCCTTGAATGAGCATGCTAGATTAAGGGCAATAGGAAGGGGACCTTCTCTACCAGAAAATGAAGCTGAGAGCTCATAAGTTGGTGGAGGAGACCGGGGTGAGGTGAGGGAGAGGTGCAGTGAACAAAGGGAACAAGAGAAGAAAGGAGAACAAATCTTGTCTTGCAAAGACATAAGCAGTAATGGAAATAGTGTGAAAGAGAAGAGAAGCGGAAGAAAAATAATTCAAAACAAGAGATAAAAAGCAGGAGAGAACAAGATTCAACCCCTTGTTTAATAAGAGGTGGTACAAACAAGAGAAAATATGGTGCATGTGATTTCTGGTCCTGGCAAGCCTGAAGTAGAAGCTGTGAACTATGATTTCAAAATGGTACAGAGGGAACACTGCACAGAAAATGGTGCTCTGTGTCTTCATATTAGTATTAAAACTGAGTCCTGGTCCAACATGGGGAGAAACAGGGCAGGAAAGCATTGGTGTGGTCGTTGGGAACCCGCGGTGTGTGTGGCAGGCACACCTGCTCTGCCCTGGCAGAGGTGGTCCTGGAAGACCTGCCTGGTGACCTGTTGGTGTGTAGAGAGCTGAGGAGGTGCCTGAAGCTGTCTTGTTGCTCTTGGTATGAGGATGGTGTAAGGGGACGAGGAGGAACAGAGAAGAGACATCACAGCTTTATCTCTACATCCCTGTTTTCTCATTTATAAAAGGGTAAAATGTGAGAGTGTCTAACTCAGAGAGTCCTTGTGAAGAGTAAAGGAATGCAAAATTATTTGACCAAGGAGGCCATTAGACCGTCCTGCACCTATGTAAGCAAACCAAAATCTAAGCCTGTAAGTGCCTCAGAGTTACAAAATCAAAACGCTAAGGGCAACCAATCACAAATAGCCAACTAGGCTTTAAGCTATAGCCAATCAACAGTTTTCTTAATTTGCTTCTGCACTTTCTCTATATAAGACTTTCCCCGAGCTCCTGTCAGTGGAGCGCTCCTAACCACTTTCAGGTTTGGCGCTGCTGGATTTGAATAATTTTTGCTCAAATCTTAAAATGTTTACTATGCCTCAGTTTAACTTTTAACAAGAGATAATACAGCAAGGTTCCTGGCTCAATAAATGTTAGCTATTTTTAGTACCCATACATGTGGTCTTTAAAAAATGTACAAAAGATTTATATAGCAGTTTTATAAGTAAAAATAATAGTTACAAAAGAGTACTCGCAACAAACATATGCACACAAGCATGGAAGGGAGCAATTGTACTCAAATCTTAACAGTGCTTACTTTTGGAAAGTGGATTATTGCTAATTTATCTTTCTTCTCATGCTTGTTGGTATTTCTACAGTGAATATTAATTACTTTGTAATAAGAAACACATTATTCTTCAAACAGCTGTAAGAATCAATCCCAACAAGGTCCGTTATCAGTCCTTTTTCTCACACCTCCTCAAATATGGATTCAAGAAGCTCTAACATCAGCTCTTATTCTCACCCTTCCCCAATCTGGATTCATTTTAATTGGGAGCTTTATGGTTACCCCCCTGGTGCCTTCTGGGTCAGAGGGAGAAGTGTGTTTGCATTCTGGTAAGAGCTGGGAGAAGCTACTTTGTACTGTGTTTCTTAACTGTGCTTTAAGAAAAGCACTTGAAATTTATAACAGAAGACCTTATTTGCTCACAACTGTACTGGATAAGGAGCCAGATTTGCAGGCAGGCTTGGATCAGGCATGACTTTCCAAGATCTGCAATGAGAAGGCTAATTATTTGGAGGGCTGTCTCTTTGCATATACTTTATTAATCTGTGAGCATTGCCATAAAAAAATTGGCTTTTAGCTGAGGCAACCTTCTGAGGGTGGCTCAGTGGAAAAGCTGCTCTAGATGGAAAGTGCCACTCTCCAACTGGGTGTGCTTATGAACCACTTGGGGATAGCTGGGAGCGTCTGAAAGCAAGCATTCTTCAGTGGAGCGATGCTTTCCCTGGGCTCTGTTTGGAAATGGAAGATGTCCTGTCGTGTTTCCATTGCCCCTCTGCTAGAATCCAATGACTAGCATCATGTGATATAGTAGAATCTGGTGATTCTAGGTGGTGATAATGGCTTTGAGGAGCAGGGAGGAGGGTGGTGACATGGCCTCCAATTAGGTTGCCACAGTCCAATTGCCACAGCAAAGAAGGAGTTAAGTTAGATGTCTGTGCCTGTGAATTACTCTACACCTCAACTTAAGCACCGCTTCATATTTTGATCTGCTTTGGCACGTTTTGATTTTGGACAAGGATCAGCCTTGTCCATGGTTCCAGAGGCTGTGTACGTAATAGAGGCATCACACATAGTAACAGCCTTATAGAAAAAGCAATCTGTATAGATACAGATCAAACGGGAGCATTTCCATTGGAAAATGCAGCATGGGTTGTGTTTTGCATCCCACTGGTAATGTGGCTGCTCAGGGTCACGTTCAGTGGTGTCCAGGTGTGTATGACACTCAGTGATGCTGATGGGTGTTGGACCCAGCCTCCCCTGGTAGCCTAGTTCTTAGGTGGAGAGGCTGTATGGGGAAGCTTCCTGAGCAGGGGGTCCAGGACTGGGGATACAGAACTGTGAACACTGGCCCTCCAGATTGTTCAAGCCTTGGGCATGATTCTGATCGTTTGTCAGAAACTGACAGTGCATGACAACTGAAAATTGAAGTGCAGGGATTATTCACTCCCTTTATTCCTCATTCTTCTTCTGGCTATTGCCAGCTCTCAAGGATCCCAGAAGCTGGAAGTGGGAGGAGTGGAAATTTAGGGCATGGTTTTTCCTCTTTCGTTATTAGCGGTTCTATTAAAAGGTATTGTGGTGGTGAGGGAACTAATGGTAGGAATAAACAAATGTTGGATAATTTTGGGTTTCAAATGCTCTCTCTGCTTCCATTTCCTCCATGACTCATTGCTAGTACAAGTGAACTCCTTTCCATAATGAGGGCGGGGCCTTTAGCCTTTTTTTTTTTTTTTAAGTATTTATTTATTTAGGCTGCGCCCGTTCTTAGTTGCAGCATGCGGACTTCTTAGTTGTGGCATGTGAACTCTTAGTTGCGGCAGGCATGTGGGATCTAGTTCCCTGACCAGGGATCAAATCTGGGCCCCCTGCATTGGGAGTGCGGAGTCTTACCCACTGGACCACCAGGGAAGTCCCAGAGCCATTAGCCTTGAATTACATATTTGGTGGGAAAAATTTGCATTAATCTATTTTCATGTCCAGTTAGATTGATGAACAGTTTGACTACTCAATGCTATTCCACTTTGATTTTTGTTGAGGCTCTTGAAATGTGTTCTGTGTTGATTGATTGATAAATCCATATAAAATATTTGCTGCAGGCCTACTGTACACAAGACCCTGAGCAGAGATACAGGGTGACCTGGCCAAGTGTAGTTCTTTCTTCACGGAATTTAATCTAATTAAAGGGACAGAAAATTAAGCAAATAATTAATAGACAGTGTAGTAAGTGCTCTGATAATGTAAATCCTATGTGTCTTGAAGCATGTAGCAGCAACCCTAGAAGGAGCAACAAAGTTGTTCTAGAGGAACAGACTTCTAGGTTGAGACCTGAAGATGAAAGGACTTAAGAAAGAGAAGGGGTGGGGAGAGGCCAGTGTTGTAAGCAGAGGGACGAGTCTGAGCACCATTTCATAATCCCTTTCTGCTGGGTGTATATCTATTTAGAAAGAAAAGTCTTAAGTGAGAAAGAACTTCTTTGGTAATAATCAGATGATTATTACCAGATCTCTTATCAGGTGGAGCTTCATTTATCTCCTTCGTATGGCCATACCCGTTTGAGTTGGTGTCATGGCTACTTATGTGCATCACCAAAGGATCTCTGCAGGCTCTGGAAGGCCTTCGTTTTCCTTGTATCACTCAGATAAAGGTTTTGTAAGTGAGCTCGTTGAATGTTGAATCAAAGAATAAACTGATAAAGTGTATCATAAAATGAAAAAAAAAAGAATAAACTGATTCAGGGCACCTTGGAAATCCAGTCTATGTCTCAAAGCCAGTAGGGAAAGCAATTGACGCTTTGGCATTATCTGGATTGGCCAGTGGCCTAGGTGTATCTGACCTTCCTGAAGGTTCTGGTTCTTGGCCACTCTCCTCTGATTTGCTATCCTTCTTCCTGTGAGGCTGACTGGGCTTAGCCTAGGATGGGCACGTTGGCCTATTCCCTCAAATATCTCACTTTAGCTACATTCAACTTGTTATGATTGTAGGCCTGTGCATACATTGCTCATTCAACAAATATTTTAGTTCCACATATTTCAACACAATTGAGAGCTTCCTATGCCCTGGGCTCTGCAGTATGTGCTGACAATACAAGAACGAATAAGATAGGACCTTTACCCTAAGTTACTGGCAAGTATTATATGCCAAGTTTCAACTGAGCTAGAGATGGTGAGGGTGGGGTGGAGTGGATGGATGGGAATTCCCAGCATCAAGATTGTAGGCAGCAGTTCTCCATGACATCGAAAGGGAATATGATTCAGGAGCTTCGAAGATAATTTCCATAGGAAAAAGGACCTGGTCCCTTAGGAGATTATAAACTTTTCCTCAACTTCTTTTCTTTCTACTGGGTATGAAGCTATTTATATTCTTTCAGCCTGAGTTCTCTTTGGGTCTTGGACTGGATGGGGCTGAGGTCATTTGGGAGAGTCACACCCACCAGATTGTAGAATGGTTCTCTTGGTGGCTTGAAAGAATTGATGTGCTTCTGTGATATTGTCTCTCAGTTCCTCAGTTCCTGGCACAGAGCTCCTAAAACTCTTATTTCCTGAATGACAGAGATGATAGGAACACCTTTTGTTACAATGTTTGGCCTTAGTCCATAGCTCCTGACACAAGAGCTTCTAAGACCCTTGTAATCTCTGGGGTGATAAGGTGTCTTTTTGTATGCTAATGAGATTACTAGTGGCTGGGGGCACCTAGGTAGCTTCAGGATGAGGGCTGGTTGCCAGAAAGACTAGCTCATGATTAGAGGGTTGGAGCTTTCATCCTCATCCCTTGACCTCTGAGAAGGGCTGGAGGTTGAGTTGATCATCAATGGCCAATGTTTAATTATGCTTACTTACTGAACCCTCTATAAAAACTCCTAAAAGACAGAGATTGGAGAGCTTCTGGGTCAGAGATTGGAGGGTGGCACACCTGGAGAGAGCATGGAAGCTCTGTGCTCCCCACCCTATACTTTGCCCCATGCATCTCCTTCATTTGGCTGTTTCCCAGTTGTATATTTTATTTTATTTTATTTTATTTTTTTCCCAGTTGTATATTTTAGAATAAATCAGTGACAGTAAGTAAACTTTTCCTGAGTTTTGTGAGTCATCCTAGCAAATCATCAAACCTGAGGAGGGGGTCATGGGAACCTGGGTTTATAGGTGGTCAGTCAAAAGTATGGGAGGCCCAAGACTTGTGACTGGCGTCTCAGTCTTGTGGGACTGAGCTCTTAACCTGGGGGTTCTGTGCTGACTGTGGATAGTTAGTGTCAGAACTGAATTGTGGACACCCAGTTGATTCTGGAGAGTTAGAGAATTGGTTGACGTGGGAAAAAACCCCTACATATTAGGTGTCAGAAGTTTTGTGAGTAAGAACAGTTTAGAATCTCCAAAAATAACACCCACGTGATGCTGTAATATTATTTTCAAGTAAATATGTTTTTAAAATATATCATTCATTTGGAGTCTATCACTTTGGAATTTGTGATTTTTTGGAAACAATTTAGGCTAATTTTTATTTTCACATTTTCTATAGACAAAGTGGCTTGGACACAAGATAATACAGAAAATATACAAAAGATAAATGAAATAAACTGTCTCTAGCAACTCTAGAAGCACACAAATTTGACATACTAATTAAAAATAATACTTACCTTTTCATGAAGACAGGTCTCCTAAATAGAAGTCATGCTATTAGATATACTGTTAGAACATTTTGGGGCCAACTTTTTGCTAAGGGAGACTTGCGGTAAGTAGTGCTGATTTCCAAGCTACAAATCACCTATGTGTTTTATACAAAGAGACAAATTAACAATGACATAAATCTAATGGGTTGTTTATTTCTAGGAGTAGTGAAAGCTAGGAAACCATGGCAACCAATGTAGTCAGAGATGATGTTAAAAGGACATAGACTCTTGGCAAAAATGAATTGGAAAAAAAAAAGTGTGAAAAGTCCTGAAACACTCACTAACAGTTCTAGGCAATTTAACTATTCTTTTTTCATTCTGATGGAGGAGTTACATCCCAGCAGGAGTGGAAGTTATAATTAAGGGTTATTTGTTGCTTCCTCTACAACTCCTATTTTATAATTCTAAGCTCAGTGGCAGAGGCTCAGTTAAAAGCTCATGGGCATGTTTTATAGTGAAGGTAGTGATAATGGTAGCATATTAACAACTCACAAAGAACTCAATATGTGCCGTGTACCTTAAGCTCTCAGATTCTCTCCTCATTAAAGTCATGTGTTAGGATCTACATGAACTCCAGAAAGCCATGAAAAAAATTACTGTGTCAGTTCACTTACTGGTAAAACTCTTAGCTGCCAAAGCTTGGTCTATAGATGGAGAAATTGTTGATTTGCCATTAATGTATATTCTCAGCCATATTATAAACCAGTTGGTGCGTAATCAACCAGAGCAAACTGCATGTATTTGTTCAACAAATAATAGTGCAAACTTTCTGATTCAAAACTGGATGGTAATGGGACAAGTCCAAACATCACAAAGTTTGCCCTTTTTACTGAGGTTCAGCCACTTTTCTTGAATAAATACTCCTTGGATCATTGTATGCCTTCAGTTAATTTATAGGGTTCTGAAAAAGTTAATTTTGCCTTTTTTGGGGTCAGTATTCTGGTTGCTTTTAGGGAGGAATGGAGTTTCAGAGGTTCTTTACCGAACCGAACTCAGGTTTGCTCGCCCAACGTGCACAGCAAAGCCAATCTACTGACATGGGGGTGTGTTGAAGGAAAGTACAGCATTTATTTGCAGGGCACCAAGCAAGGAGAATAGACAGCTAATGTTCAAAAGACTCAAACTCCTTCATAGATTTTAGGCAAGGGCTCTAAAAGGCAACATTAGGGGTGGGGTCCTTGGGTGCATGATCAGCTTATGAACACTCTTCTGATTGGTTGGTGGTGAGGTAACAGGGTGATGTTTTGGGAATTTTAATCATCAGTCTCTGGCTCCCACCAGTCTGGGGTCTATGTGTTTGTGGCCAGCAAGTAGTAAGCATCCTCCACTGGGTTTTAGTTTCTACAAAATGACTTAAAGGTATGCATCAGATTGTTGTCTATATCCCTGGAGGAGAAACTAGGAGTCCTGTGACTCTGTTTTATTGCTGAACTATTGTTCAAAATATTAATACTTTTCTTGCTTGACTGCTTTTCCTTTGTTTCTGCATTTTCTCACCTCTCTAATCATTAACTATTTAAGTCTGCTCTTTGGAACTCAAGGAGGGCCTAGGAGACTAAAGTTTTTTTTACAAACAAGAAGCAGGGGACATGGAGAGGCTTGTACCCAGGAAGGCCCTGCAAAGTCCTGCTCGGTTTCAATTCTTTTTTTTTTTTTGGCTGCACCGCACGGCATGTGGAACTTCCCTGAGCAGGGATTGAACCCGTGCCCCCAGCAGTGGAAGCGTGGAGTCTTAACCACTGCGCCAGGGAAGTCCTCAGTTTCAATTCTTACTCCACCATTCTGGAAGTGCTTCTTTCCAGTCCCTTCATTTTTACTTTGTACATTTATCAGCATTAAAGGTCAATGAGATTAAATGGGCACCTGTGTACCCACGCAACTCTGCACACATGCGACAGTGATCCTGGGTGGGTGCCTGGCATGAGTGGCCTACAGCAGTGAGTGTCTGAGCATCTGGTATTTCAACTGGAACTTTTCTTAACCTGGAGAGGAGCAAACGGTTAAAATGTGGAAGGAGAGCAAAGGGAACACCACTAGCCAACATTGTGCTCATGTGCATAGAGTTTCTGGATAAGTATTGCATGTGGTAGCTTAAATTTATGACATTTCCAAAAACTCCATTGCTACAGCTCACTTTTGTTTCATTTCACAGTACAGAAATATATCAGACAGGTGAAGTTCTTTTCCAGACTTTCATCTTTAATGTAAATTTGGATGCTTATGCTTAGTGATAGATTTGCTTCCTCAAGTTTTCCCCCAGTGGCTGAGGCTCCACCAATGATCTTTTCCCCATTCTTCTCTCCTTCAAGAACAGAGTTGAGAGGAGTGAATTTACACAGTATCATATGAGCTGGGAAATACTTGCATAGACACCTGGGTTTTGCATTTATTAACTTCAAAGGATCAAATGAGAGGGTCTAGACCAAAGGATAGTAGTTGTATAAGAAGGCTAATTTGAGTTCAAAATAAGGAGTTATTTCTGACAACAAAAGCTCTAAAGCTAGCTTGATCCTCTGTTTTCCACATCTTCTCTGTTTTCCTCATTTTTCCTGGTGGAGTTTTTCCTTCTGTAGCATTTGACAGGTCTCTGCCTTCCATCACCACCTCATTTCATTATTGTATTGGTATGTGTTTCATTTCATTATTGGCATTTGTTTACATGTCTGTTTAGTCCAGTGGTTCTCAACCAGGGGAAATTTTGTCCCCCAAGGGACATTTGGCAATGTTTGGAAATACTTGTGGTTGACACAGCTGGGGTGGGGGATGCTACTGGCATCCAGTGAGTAAAGGCTATGGATATTTCCAAATCCTACAATGCACAGGACAGCACTCCACAACAAAGAACTGTCCTTCCACAAAGTTCAATAATGCTGAGTTTGAGAAATCCTGCTCTAGTCCATGAGATTTGAGGGCAGGGAGCTTGTAGCTAGGTATATGAGACATAATAAATGGTAAACACAACAGTTGGTTAAAGAACAGAGTCTGTTCTTTTCTTATCATTTTTTTGCAGTTGCAACCAGTGGTTTGAGGGCTTGAAATTATGCATTTGATTTTTTTTCTTTTCTTGGTTAGTAACTGAATGGGAAATCCAGAAAGATCAAACAATCCATTTATTCCTATGAATAAACATCAAAAATACATGAAAAACACCAATCTGAGGGGCACTGGGAGCAAGCCAGAAAATGAAATCCATATAACATTTCTTTAGAAAGGCACCATTCAGTCTTACCTTAGCTGATGGGGCTGGCAGTCCTCACTCATCAGAATAGGCATGGTCTTTTATCTGAGTTTGTTTTACTCTTCAGTGTGGCTTTTGGATGTGGACTTGATTTACTGCTCTTTGTTATAGACAGTTTCAAGATAGCTCAATACGGAGAGACTCAGAGAGCCAGGCAGCCAGTACACAGATGGCAGAGGGATGGGAGGGAAGCTGTAAATGGAAGAGAAACTTTCTGCATCCCATTGATTCCTGTGTGAAAAGAAACCATGCTCTTGCTGTTTTGAGAGAAAAGATAAAGAGCACAGAGGAAGAGATAGCTTGATTCCCTGGATCCCTAGGCCTCGCTCGGTAGTAGACGTCTCTGTAAAAGCAAACTGCAGCAGCTGGGCTGCATCCTCCAGATACCGCTTTTGCAGAGAAAGTGAACACAGGCCTGATAATACACACCTACGTCTTCCATCTATCAGTATCCTGTTGGATATGTGTGTACACAAAGCAAAAGCACATAACCAAAATGTTTGTTGAAGGGACTTGTGCATAAAAGAATGAATGCATAAATGATTTAGGAGGAGATGTGGGCTTTTATAACAATTTAAGTAGTTACTATATATTGAGTGTTTAGTCTTTGCCTGGACCTTTGCTAAATACTGTTTTAATTTAATCCTCATATCATTCCTGTGAGTGAAGAATGTTTATCTTCTTTTCACAGATGGAAAAACTGAGGTTCAGAGAGGTCAACTAGCTTGCCTAAGGTTTCGGACCTTGTGTGGTAGAGTTAGGATTTGAGCCCAGGCGCATGCTGTACTGCCTCAAGGGAAGGGCTTCAGTTCCTGTGAAACTTGAGAAAGCAAGGCGGTGGAGGAGATGAAATTGAGTCAGGGGCTTCAGCAGGCAACCTGGGTCCAGTCTTTCCAGCAGAAAGCCCAGGAGGTGTTCTTTTTGCTGGTTTTTAATGAAGAGGCAAAAGGATCAGATGGCAATGACAGAATCCATCCTCTGTGATAAGAACTGTAGCCTCTTTACTATACAGATATGGTTTGTGAATCTTCAGGCCACAGACTGTGGATGGGGTCCCCATTGCTACTACCATCCATGCATCACAGACTAGACCTTCCTAGCTAATGAAGAAACCCAGCCCCTGTAAAAACTCTCCACGATTCTCTGCAAGATTCTCTGAGAGGATAGGTCCTTATGCATACGGCAGGCAGCTTTCTTGCAGCACCCCACATTTCCCTCCTCTGTCTTTGATCTGACCATTGTCAAGTACTATCAATGTGGTGCAGTCCTGAAGAGTATAGACTCTGGAGTCAGGCTCCCACCATTCATGTGCTACCCCTGCCACTAACTCACTGAGAACTTGGACAGTTTGCTTACATCTATTTTCCTCTTCTATAAAATGACAATAATGATTATGCCTGCATCACAGAGTTGTAAGTGTTAAATGAAATAATTCTTTCAAAGTGCTTAGCATGGTATCTTGTAACTAGCCCTCTTTCAAGCTTAGCTATTTTATTTTTTACTACTTTTTTTGTTGTAGTATAATTGCTTTACAATGTTGTGTTAGTTTCTGCTGTATGATGAAGTGAATCAGCTATGTATATAGCTATATCCCCTCCCTCTTGGACCTCACCTCCCACCCCCCCATCCCACCCATCTAGGTTGTCACAGAGCACTGAGCTGAGCTCCCTGTGCTATACAGCAGTTTCCCACTAGCTATCTATATTTTATACAAGGTGGTGTATTTATGTCAAACCTAATCTCCCAGTTTGTCCCACCATCCCCTTCCCCACTGTGTCCACATGTCCATTCTCTATGTCTACGTCTCTATTCCTGTCCTACAAATAGGTTCATCTGTATCATTTTTTTAGATTCCACATATATGTGTTAATGTACAATATTTGTTTTTCTCTTTCTGGCTTACTTCACTCTGTATGACAGACTCTAGGTCCATCCACATCTCTACAAATGACCCAGTTTCATTCCTTTTTATGGCTGAGTAATATTCCATTGTATATATGTACCACATCTTTTTTATCCATTCATCTATTGTTGGACATTTAGGTTGTTTCCATGTCCTGGCTATTGTAAATAGTGCTGCAATGAACAATTGGGGTACATGTGTCCTTAAAAAACTAAAAATAGAACTACCATATGACCCAGCAATCCCAATACTGGGCATATACCCTGAGAAAACCATAATTCAAAAGGACACATGTACCCCAATGTTCATGGAAGCTTAGCTATTTTAAACCCCACCATATCTTCCAGACATGATAAGAAACAGCAGCATTTGGAAACTGCCTGGGAAGAACACTCTTTAGAGAACTTCCTTTTGGGGACACAGGAAGTTTCTGGATTTGAAGAGAAAATGGGGGAAGGTGGTGACTTCCAGCAAAATGGTCTGGCTTCCTCTCACCTTCTCTTCAACTTCTCCTAGGCATTTTGGAGAATTTTATGGGCCTAAAACTGTGGGTTAAATTTTTTATTAAACATTTCATGACAATGTATGCCTGCATGTCTAAACATGTAATTTTTGTTATATACCTGGAATTTTCTGTTAAACATTTTACTATATGTTTTCAGGGAGAGACCCTTTTCTATGACGTTAATCAAAAAAAAGTTAGGTACTCAAAAATTTTAATCACAAGTTAAAAATGTAAATTCCGGGTCTTTATCCCCAGAGATTCTAATTTAGGAGATCTGGCAAGGCATAAATAATTTTTAACAAGTGTTTCAGGTATCTTAGAGGCAGGTGGTCCAGAAAGTGCTAGAACAATAACTAAGGTAAAGTCTGAGGAATTAATTATTTGTGAGAGGTTATCAAAATGTACATAATGGATAATCTGCATGGTTCCTATTTTGCTCTTTGGTGAAGGTGAGAGCTGGCACTGCTGAGGTGGAGGGAATTACTCTTTACACTCCCCAGGTCTTTTTGGGCCTCTCATTAGATGCTTCGTTGCACAGTAAAGCTGCACCCTTCTTACATCTTGAGCTGCAGAGTAATTGGAGTTTGGGGTTGTTTCTGTCCACCCCTCCTATGGATGGGGAGCAGTGGGATTGAACGAAACCTGCATTTTCACCCCCCTGGGGAAAATCCTAAACTCCAAAGGCAGATGTAATAGAAGCAATATTTAACTCTGCTTACAGTTATCTATCTCTGCCTCAAACAGAATCGACGAGTGCTCTTATTTGCCAATAAGAGAATGCACTCTATTCAGTCAAAACACAAAAGGGGTTTATTAAAGAATATAAGGAAGTTCGCAGAAACTCCAGGTGGGCTTGGAGGCCATGAAGTCAGGAACGGTGCTCCAACACACCTCAGGTCTGCTCCAGGGATGACCCTTCTGCCATTGCTGTGGGGACAGACATAGCAACCTACACAGCAGGTGCTAGGACGGGACACTAGAACCGCTGTGTCTTCTACACTCCAAAACAGGACGCTTCCTCTGCCACACTGCGATAGATTCTTTATGGAGCCTGCTTCCTAATATTTCTGTCTTCTCTCTTCAAAGCTTACGTTTCATGCAGGTGTATCTGATTATAGAATCTGAGTCGCATGCCTGTCCAGTGGGAGGTTGAAGCTGGCTTAAGCTAGCTCTGAGAGGTGACGGTTAAGTTTCGGGGATTTTATAGGCCAGTTTTTAAACTATTGGCAACTTGAAGTAGGCCATTGTAGGAGGATTTTTACCATGGAAATTGGCAAGTGATACAAAGCAGTGAAATTGAGAAACATTTGCCATCACGTCATTGCAAAGGATGCTGTGCAGTTTGATCTCACAGTTCCTTTGGGAAGGTGGACCTCATAGTGGCTGACATTCTCCAGACGGGAATGCTGCTTAAAATGTGCTATACAGCCACTAAAATAGTGAACTATTGGTTTCAAGGTTTCCTCCAAAAAGGAAACTCCAAGGGTTTTACTCCCTTGTCAGAGTATCTTTTGGTGTCTGATAATGTAGAGTGAGATAGAACTGCAAATGTGCTTCAGGTTATAGCTAGAATTTTCAGGTTCATCTCCTCCATTGTGCACCCTGCCAAGCAACTCTGTTTCCTTGAAATTGCTCAGAGTGCCTATTAAAGGACAAAAGGGAACCATGTGGCCTTTTGAAACGTTACTGCGAGGCCCTGGGCCACGGCCATTCTTAGTATGATAGTCATCTAGTTTTGGGTCTCCAGGAATTATTTCTAAGAGGGACATAAAGACAATAGACTCCACAGATAAAATGATGATGGAAATGGCCACACAACAATTATGAGAGAAGTAACAGAGGCCACCTCTGTCCCCCCAAAATGGAGGGACTTAATCGGCAGACTGAGAAGTGGGAAATCCTATTGATGAAGAATCTCTCCATTGGGAATAAAGGAAATTGGGCTGACAAGGGTGTGAAAGGAGAACTATAGTCATCCCTCAGTAACTGCAGGGGGTTGGTTCCAGGGCCCACCTCAGATACCAAAATCCAAGGATGCTCAAGTCCCTTATGTAAAATGATTTGTAAATAGTTTGCATATAACCTATGTAATCCTTCTGTATTCTTTAAATCATTTCTAGATTATTTATAACACCTAATATTGATACAATGTACATGCTATGCAAATAATTGCTGATGTGTGACAAATTCAAGTTTTGAATTTTTGGAGCTTTGGTTTTTGGAGCTTTCTGGAGTTTTTTCCCCCTAAATTTTTTTTTTTTTTCCGGTACGCGGGCCTCTCACTGTTGTAGCTTCTCCCGTTGCGGAGCACAGGCTCCAGACGCACAGGCTCAGTGGCCATGGCTCACGGGCCCAGCCACTCCGCGGCATGTGGGATCTTCCCGGACCGGGACACGAACCCGTGTCCCCTGCATCGGCAGGCGGACTCTCAACCACTGTGCCACCAGGGAAGCCCCCCGAAATATTTTTGACCCGTGGTTAGTTGAATCCTCAGATGCAGAACCGGCGGATATGGAGGGCCAACTGTACCTCTAGAGACATTAGTAAAGGATGAGAAAGTGTAGATCCCATGCCCTTTTCCCTCCCACATTCTAATCTTCTCCAGGAACCAGGAAGAGTCCTGGAATTTCAGGGAACGCAGGAGAAACAGTTCTAGCCCTGCCCAGGACAGAGAGCTCATCTTGACAGGCCAGACTTGCAGCAGGCCTGCTCCCAGTTAAGATCTTCTCAAACACAAGCATTGCGGGATCATTAGTCCTGCTGCACACACAGAGAGCAGTGGCCAGGCTGTGGTGATGCCCAGCTTGGGGTGCATAAGTGTCTGTAGAGCCCAGGAGTGGAGATGCAGCTCTAGGTTCCAAGCAGAATGCTTGAAGGAGACTTTCTGTGAAGGACACAACGATTTCTTTCCACGACAAAGGACCCTTCCTCAGTGACAGCACTGACAACAACTGCTGTGAGGGATGCAGGGAAGGACAGACCACCTGACCCAGCTGGTGCTGGAAGGTGACTTAGGGTACCAGTGGGGAGCCCCTGGTGGGTAACAGTCACTTCACCCACTGCCTATTAAAATAAAATAAAAATGTCACTGATTATAAAAGTAATATGTGTTTTTGTGGAAAATTTTTAAAATATTGAGAGGTATAAAGAAAAAAGTTTTAAATTAATATTACCTTGCCAACCACTTTAATATTTTTGACTTTCCCTTTTAGTCTTTTTTTCCTATGTATTTGTATTTTATATGTTGTTAAGCTCATACTGTATGTTCTGTAGGCTAGATTTTTTCTTAACCTTATGTCATAAGTATTTCTCTGTATTATTATATTTTTCATAGTCATCATTTTAAATAATTGCATTATACTTTATACATATACATATGTATATATATGTATATCTATTCCATATAAATATCCATTCCATTATAAATAAGACTAGGATAAGCATCATTCTTTATGTACATTTCTGATTATTTCCTTAAGTTAGATTTCTAGAATAGAAATAAAATTGATAAGTATTTTAAAGTCTTTGATATGGCTTCCTGAACTAACTTCCTGAGTTACCATCTAGTTTAATGTGTTGACTACAGCCTAATATTGTGGTTAAGCATGGGCTCAAATCAGAAAGAAGTAGATTTGAGTTCTCACCCTGCCACTTCCCAGCTATCTCATCTTGGGCCTCTAACCCTCATTCCTTGTTCTGTGATGTGGGCATAGCAATGCCTACCTTATAGGGTTGTTGTGTGGCTTAAATAAAAGAATGCATGTAAAACCCTTAGCCCAGGATCTGGCCCATCTCAAGTGTACTGGACACTTCCCAGACCAAACATGCTCGTGGTCTTGCCTCTGATACTGACACTCGGTAACCATTTCTACCCAGGCCCCGCTCACCTGGTGCAGGTGCAAACTGATAGCTCCTCACTTCCTGCCTAGGGCTTCTCTGACACCTGGTGTGGGCACTCTTGTGTATGCAGCGCCGAAGTGTGAGAGACTGAACGTCCTGCAGGCCAGCCCTTGACCACTGGGGGAACCCTGGCCCCTCTCTTCCCTGTGGGATGGTTCTGAGAAATGTTTCATAAAGCTTCTCAGGCGGTGCTGTGGGATCTAGTGAGCAGTGGCCCCTGGGGCGGTGGTCAGTTTGGTCCCACAGCCTGGGATTGGCTGTCCCTGCTCCCAAGCCCCTCCCCTCTTCCATACTCCAGCTCCCTCTGGTCCCGTTCCCAAATACACCACCAGCAGGTGAACCTTTGTCTCAGGCTCTGCTTCTGGGGAAACCCTGGCTAAGACAATTAGCATCAGTAAATGTTATCTTTTAATATTGCAAAATAGTATAATTTTATATTTCTCTCATGTAGCATATTCTACAGGAAATTCAGTCACCTACCAAATATTTCTGAGACTTCCTAGAAATCCTCAGGTGCCGCAGCTTTTGTTATTTCTGCAACTCCTCTTGTGTTCTCTACATCACTACTGTGTACTACTCTGGCCTTCTTGGGTTGGCTTCTGCCCAAACTATGAACACACAGACTTCCACCAAACCCCACCAGGTACCCTTAACCCAGGGCTTTGTCTCTGACTTCACTAAATAAGATATTTCCCTTTTTCTTAGAAAAGAGAATTAACAAACTGTGGCTGTTAAGGAAATGATACTAAAATCTATGTGTCCTTTCCCAGAAGATACATAATGCATATTTTAATAAGGGATGAGAACAAATAACAGTTTCTAGAGGCAAAGGAGACAGTTGATTTATTTTCCCCCTTTGAGAGGATAGCTCAGGAGACCAGGCTTTTGTTCTCATTTTCACATATGTAACCTCAGATCCATCCTCAACATTCCTATCACTCCCCTGGGCTTTTGTTCTAACTTCATCATTTCGTGAGAGGCTGACTGGAACTGTGTTATAACTACCCTTTCCCTCTATACTTCCACCAGAGTTGCCCTCTGAAAACACAAATACTATTATGGCACTCTGTGGCTTAAAACCTGTGAATGGGTCCTTACTGTCCAGATTGTAAATGGTCTCTTCATGGAACCCAGGGTCCTTATGATCCAGTGTCTGCCTATTTCCCAGTATATCTGCTCCTTACCCTGCACTTTTGCCTCAAGTTCTCAGCATCAGCATCAGTTGTGAACTTGTTAGAGATACAGATTCATGGGCCCACTTCAGACCTATTCAGTCGGAAACTCTGGGGTTAGGCTTGGCAGTCTGTGCTTTAATAAACTCTCCAGGTGACTCTACACATGCTGAAGTTTAAGAACCACCCACCTAAGCAAAGCAGGATTGGCCTTGACTTCCTAAGGTATCTGGAAATTCCTACCCTCCTTCAAGCGTCAATTTATCATCACCTCTTCCATGAAGCCTTCTCTGCCTTCACCTGACAGCATCTACCACTCTCTCCTCGGTGCCAACATGACACTTCCACTGTGAGGTGTAACGCTGCTTTCCAGTTTACTTGTCCATTTCTCTGACTAGACTCTGAGATGCTTGTGAGAGTAGGAACTCTCTAAAAGCTTGCTTTAACTTTGATCCTCTGCCTGTCTGTCTGTCTCTACACACACAGACACACACACACACACACACACACACACACACACTATCGCTTTTATAAAGAAGGAGATCACAGGATAGAATAGAAAGCCACTCTTCAAAGTTCCTTGGCCATTTCCACCAACTGGGATCTTTTTTGTCTGCCTCTTCCTGAACCCCACCATGAGGTTGTACGGCCAGTTTTGCCCCAGATATCAAAGGCACAGATCCGCCCTTAGCTCTTGAGAAAAGGGGGCCTGTTGTCAGAAAATTGCAACTACAGATAAGTAATTCCCTGTTTGCTCTATGACACTGACTCTCTTTTTTAAATAGATCAATTGAAGCTGTAGTTGATTATGTTTTCTCTTCAATCTTAGGGCTACAAAGACTCTTTACTTAGTAAAACTTAAGTCACTTAAAGAAACCTTTGAGTTGCCTGTTTAGGGACACTAGTCTATATATAGTCTAGGAGCAGACCCTTGACTCTCTTCTATCTGACTGTGCTCTAAGAGTCAGTCTTGGACTAGAGACAGTTCTGCTGTGGACTCAGAAAAGGGGGGTCCAGGAGAGCCAGGGCAGATGGAGGGGCGAAGGCCCTGCCTTTACTCTCCTCTCGTAATGTCTCTGTAGCTATAAGAGGTTGGGTAGTGGCTTCCAGTGTTGGCAAGCTGGAGGGAGGTTTGCTGTGTCTGTCTGGAGGGACAGCTAAGTCTCAGACATGTGGCAAATGCAAAGACTTCCCAATTGGCTAATGGGTCAGGTCTCACTCTATTTCCTTTATCTAGATATACCCAGTGGCTAGGACAGTGCCCAGTATACAGCAAATTTGAAATAAATCGGGGCTGAATTTTTACAATTATGAATGCCAGGGTTTGTGGGTACTACACTACATAAAGTTATTTACCTTTCTCCCTGCAGTTTGGATTTGGATCCTAGACTTTCTTGAAAAGTCTGAATTTAAAAAGAAGAGAGGCAAGCAGCCTGCAGCTGCATTACAGTTTTTCTCCAGGCCAGAAGCTTTCCTATAAATGATTTGATGAAGTAGCAGATGGCAAAGTTACAACCTTTGTAGCTCTAAGACTTAGTAGAAACCACGATCAACTACAGTAATGGACTGTGTTGTAACCCAAATTTATGCTTTTTTGGTGCTCTGATGGGCTTGTCACTTATTCAGCCTCTTTGTTAATTAGGACAAAAATCCCTATAATTATACGTTTTGAACAATAAATCTTTGGCCAATATCCTTTAGATATAATTTGTGTAACTGAATGCCCTCTTTTGAGTATCACTTTAAGAACTGAAAAGGAGAAAAGAGATAACTCTGACAAATCCAGGGCATTTCTGAATAAGCATGAATTGGATTGTAATAGGCTGCAATGAGAGAGCGAGAATATTTTGGGATACTTGATATTCAGCAGAGCTCACCTGGGTCCTGGCAGTCAGGAATTCTGGGACACAGGCTGTCTCCAGGAAAACTCTGAATTTATGCCTGTAATAGGCCAATTAAGGATTGATACGATTTTCATCATATCAGTGGAGTGATGTGATTATGACCTCAGCTTCTTCAGGCTGAAGTTATAGATCCCAAGAGCCACCTGTTCCGTTTCTGTGGGATGCTGGCAGATGTGGGCCCTGCACATGTATGGCGAGTGAATGAATGCCCCTCTGGTGGAAGGTACCCAAGATTAATAGAAAAGCCTGCCTTTTGTCAGGTATTAAAATCAGGAATAGGAAAGTTTCCTCTGTAATGCAGTTTTTGCTTCTACTTCCAGGATGCTACAATTATAGGCTGGGACAGAGGATGGGGACATGAATAATGGAGGTGACCAGCATTAGCACATACTCCATTCATCACTGATGAAAGGCAAAGTGTAACCCTCAAAACAATCCTGGAGAGAGGGAAAGGCAGGGCAGTGCAGGTTCCTCGGGACCGTGATTTGCCAACGCACGAGAGGATGTGAGAGCCTCTGTGTTAGAAGGGGCCACATTTTTTGAACTTGAACATCTATTTATAATGTGACCATTATGTGGAGCTGATTCATTACACAATTGACATGTGGATATTTCCCAGGCAGGCGTTTGATTTCAAATATATGCGCTCCCTGTTCGAAGGCCATCTATACCCCCAACATTAAGTAGAAACCAGGCTCAGACTCATCATTCACAGCAAACCGGTTTCCCCTTTATTACATGTACTCTGTACCCTTCTTCCATGGTGATGAGATTACATTATATCATTGATTTGAGGTTTGTAGAGAAAGGCTGTGAATCTGATTTTTATTGTGTCCCAATCAATACAGAATATTCTGAAGAAGAATAGAGGGTTAGAGACCTCTGGTTCAGGTCAGAATAAGTGCAAAAAGTACTTTTGCAAGGGTAAAGACGATTCAATTTAAACTACTTCCCTAGCCAGAAGCAGGGAGATGGAATAGTACCCAGTCTCCCAGAAGAGGCTGCTATGATCTTTGTGCCCTAATCAGGCTTCCTTGGGCTCAGGTGGTCCTAGGGAGCAGTGGGAGTATAAGGCAGGAAAATCAAGGAAGTCATGTCACAGAGTCTGGATCAACACTGCAGGGCAGGGGATGGGGCCAGGGGGATGGACAGAAAGAAGAGCTATGACTAGGGGTCTACCAGATGGTCGAGGGCAGATCCCAAGTCCATGGGTGACAGAATCAGGTCCACGCACCATCACCTTGAAATCTGAAGCTGCTGCTTACTTGCTGTCTCTGCCACATTGGACCTGGGCTGTACATGGGTCATTGGGCATTCCTGCTGGGAGGGGATAGGAAGGCAACATCAGAGGAACAAGGCAGGGGCTGACCTCTTGTGAAGTTTTTCCTGGAAGTCTCTGTCATGGAATAATGACCTAGAAATCAGAAGGAAGGATTACTCTGACCAACTGCCCATGGATTAAAGAAGTGTATGAGACAGTATGGGCAGCAGGGGGTGGGAAAGGATGGGAAACTGCAGAGAGTGAATTCTCCACCCCATCGAGCGATCATGCTATAAGACATGTCCTCAGATAGGCAGGCTTTGTCCACTGGCTGTCACTGTGTCTCAGGTGAGCTGGCACAGCTGAGACCCAGATCTGTCTCAATTCCTGGGCTCTCCAGTTCCTCAGAGGCACACTAGCCTGACTCGTGTCCCTGGCTGTCTTCTCCTGTGTCCAACTCAGGAGATTGTAGAAGATAGTTACCAAACAGGTAATTTTGGGGGATTTATTTGTCTAACAGACTTAATGACTGCCAGTTTACTTTTCTTACTTTGGTTTCCTTGAGCTGAGAGGGTTAAAGTGGTGAGAAAGCTCAGAATGGTAGGACTCTGAAGGTAAATTAGGCATAGAGAAAGCCTCATTTTCTGTTTCCGAAAAGTATTCTTTCCTTTCCGTTGTCTGCTGAGACCTGGAAGCTACTCTTTGCAGTGGGAATGGAACCTTTTGTTTCTGTCGGTTTCTGTGCTGTGTGACTCAGCCCTGGTTGAAGCTGAAATGTGACATAAAGCCACAATGGGCTGAGTCTAAGAAACATACGCTGTTTCTTAGACTTCCCCTGATAGTACCTTGTTTGGAGAGAATTATATATAACTGAAAAGGAAACATTCCCTCCGGCCAGAAACTTGGCTTAGAAATGCTCATCTGGGGAAGTTATTTTTTGTTTGCCATTTAAATAAATCCACTGATATAAATCAATATTTGTGAGTATTAGGGAAGACCAAGTAAACAAACAAAGCCCTACATATTTATTGCAAACAGAACCGCTGTTGAGATTTCCTAGGGGAATTGAGGAATAGGGAGGGGGGGTCATCATTTCCTGCACAGAGAAAATGAACTGTTTCATTAGTTTCGATACAGACACATTTTTCTTTAAAAATAGTGGTTAGTGAAATCTTGTCGAATATGTAGCTCTTAATAGGTATACGAAGCATCAAGAATATTAGGTACAAATAACAGCATTAGGATTAGGTCTCACCTCATCCCCACCGTCTGGATAGAACTCCCTAAAAGGAGAAAAGCAGCTGCTGACCTTCGGGAACTGGCAGGACACTTACAACTAGGCCAAGTGGACATAAACAATCTCACGAACAGCGACATCAGACAAGGGCGTTTGTGACTGTGCTGAAGTGAGAGAAAAAACAAATGAGAAAACTTGATAATTTTGTCTAGGTGCACAAACCACAGATACCAAACGTCCCTCTCTCTTGGCTAATATGGGTGACTATCACAGCTCTGGCTCACTACATACCTTGTAGATAAGATTTATTAAGAACGTAGGCTAGAATTGCCCTTCTTTCCTGATGGTATCTGATCTACAGCAAAGTCCTGCTTCCTTCAGCCCTGCCCCAGATCACCTAACCCATGCCCGGCTTCTAGAATTAATCCTTCCACACAGTTTCTTGCTGAGCTGCCCCACAGTTCCCCATGGTGTGCGTCCTCCCTCACTGCAATGAGCACTAAACCCAACTAGTTCAACTATAGGTGTGTTCCTGGTGATCTTTGGCTGAAAGACATTGATTCTATTCACTGATTTCTCAACAGCCAATCCTTCCATCCCTTCTTTCCTGGAAACAGAACTATGATGTTTAGCTAGTAACATTCTTGTTCTCCAGGAAGGTCAGCCTCACTCCCAACACAGGATGCCTCATGATTGGTGCTTGCAAATGTTAGTTCTAAGGATGGGCATGGAAACCAAATCTAGTCAATGTGACCTGAGGGGAAATGGATTTATTGTGCTATCTTTTATCAGAAATATGTATTAAAAATTTTTAGTGACATTTATTATTTTCTTTCTAATTTTACAAGCAATACATGTTCATGGCAGACAACTAGAAATACATAAAAGCATAAAGTAAAAATTAAGTCATCCGTAATCCCCACTCACCAGAGGTAACCATCATTAGCATTTTGAAGTATTTCCTCCCAGGGTCTACATATTTTTTTAATTGAAATATAATTGACCTATATCACTACGTTAGTTCCAGTTGCACAACATAATGGTTCGATATTTCTATATACTACAAAATGATTTCTATATACTACAAAATGTCTAGTTAACATACGTCACCATGTAAGGATATTACAATATCAGGAATTCCCTGGCGATCCAGTGGTTATGACTTCACGCTTTCACAGCCGAGGGCCCAGGTTCAATCCCTGGTCGGGGAAATATGACCCTGCAAGCCACCTGATATGGCCAAAAAAAAAAAAGATTACAATATCATTGACAATGTTCCCCACCCTGTACATTTCATCCCTGTAACTCATTTATTTTTTAAGTGGAAGTTTGTACCTCTTAATCTCCCTCCCATATTTCACTCATCCCCCAACCCCCCTCCCCTCTGGTAACTGCCTGTTTGTTCTCTGTATCTATGAGTATGTTCTGTTTTGTTATGTTTGTTCATTTGTTTTGTTTTTTAGATTCCACATCTAAGTGAAATCATATGGTATTTGTCTTTGTCTGACTTCTTACACTTAGCATAATCCATGTTGTAACAACATTCCTTTTATGGTTGCAGATTTCATTCCTTTTATGGCTGCAGAAATACCATTATTTTTAATGAATATATAACATTTAATTATTGAAAGTCCTTATTTTTTTGGAAATCTAAAATATTTCATTTATAGCAGAGGGTAAAAGCTGAGAAACTTAGTATGCTTTTACTTTCTTCCTCTCATAGCATTAGTTACATCCTAAGATATTAAAACATAATATAGTATTTTAGACCGACATTATCGCTACTTAATTTTTTATGTCCTATTGCCTTTTTTCAAGGATAGTTTTTGATGTATGTACTGTTTTATTGAACATATTCAAATAATATTACTTCCTCCTTCCCTTCCTCCCTTACTTCTTCCTTCTCTCTTTTCTCTGTTTCTCTCCTCCTTCTTGTTACATGGCCTATCAGCATTTTTTTTTTTTTCCTTTCACATGAACAGTAAATCTGGGTCACAATATTTTTTCCTTGAAGCTTTGTCTGTGTTGCTTCTTTGTCTTCTGAACTACTGTTTTGAGAAAGAAAAAAAAAAGATTTTTTTTTCTTTGAATGTATGTCCTAAGAATAATTTTAATCTTAGAAGTATGTAAAAACTCTTTGAAAATCTATCCGTTTGCTTCTTGAATAAACTGTAGAGTCAGTTGAACAATTGATGAAACTTCAAAAAAAAGACAGCAAAAATGTGTTATTTCAAATGCTGCATAATTAAAAGTCTAATCCTTGCTAACACTTGGCAGTATTTTAAATTTTAGCCATTCTGATGGGTACATAGTCATATCTTGTGATTTTAATTTGCGCTTTCCCGGTGACTAATGATATTGAACATCTTTTCATGCTCATTGGCCATTCCTTTAACTTCTCTTTTAAAATGTCTTAACTGCTTTGTCTATTTTTTGTTGGTTTGTTTTACTTCTTCTTATTGATTTAAAAGTTATTTTTATATTTAGATACAATCTTTTAGCAGATATTTGTTTCACTTTAAGAAATTGAATTGGAAATTATAGCCAAATATATGGGTGTGATTTAATGAAAAAGGATTTATGTAACTCCAAACTGTGATATACATAAAAACGTTGGCAGGTGAATAAGCAGTTACATGTTTTAACCTGAAATGTTTAGTATACATGTATTCATTTCCTATTGCTGCTGTGACAAATTACCAAAACACAGTGGCTTAAAACAGCACAAATTTATTATCTTACAAGGTCTGTAGTTCAAAAGTCCAAGGGTCTTACTGGGCTAAAATCAAAGTGTCAGCAGGGGCCTTTCCTTTTGGAGGCTCTTGGAGAGACTTCATTTCCTTGCCTTTTCCATCTTTTAGAGGACTCCTACGCTCCTTGGCTTGTGGCTCCATTCCACAATCTTCAAAGACAGCCATAAGAGACTGAATCCTTCTCATGCTGTCGTCTTTCTGGTTGTTCCTCTTTTGCCTTCCTCTTCCAATTGTGAGGAGGACCCTTGTGATTGCACTGGGCCCTCCAGGGTAATCAGGGATAATCTTCCTATGTTAAGATCATCTGACTAACAACCTTAATTCCATCTGCAATCTTAATTTCTCTTTACCAATATAACATAGCATGTTCACAAGTTCTGGGAATTAGGATGTGGATATCTTTTGAAGACCATTGTTTTGCTTAGCATAGTATATATATTACTAATTCTTAAGATTTCTCCATATTTTTTTTGTTTTTTTTTTTAACATATGAACTTCTGGTCCCAATTGTATCAGGTAAGAGGACTTGTATAGTATCTAAGGGAATCTAACAATGCAACAGAGATGAATCTGACAGCTACCTTTGAGGGAAGATAAATACCGCATGTAGGTGAGCACCCTGGGATGGAGCATCTTGGAAAGGGACAGGGCCCCAGAACCCAGGTTCTCCAGTTTTGCTGGGCACACTTTTTTTTTTTTAAAGATTTTTTTTTTTTGGATGTGGACCATTTTTAACATCTTATTGAGTTTGTTACAATATTGCTTCTGTTTTGGTTTTTTGGCATGAGGCATGTGGCATCTTGGCTCCCCAACCAGAGACTGAACCCACACCCCCTGCATTGGAAGGCGAAGTCTTTACCACTGGACCACCAGGGAAGTCCCTCGCTGGGCACACTTTTTGATCCCTCCCACTCAAGGGAACTAGAATACTAAAATATGGGAGGCAGGAGGAACACTTGATTAAAAATGATACAAACATCCTATTTAGAAGATTTATTGGAGGATGGTATTAAAGTAGATCAAGCAGAACACAAGGAATCATGGCAGGAACGAGGTAGGGAGAACACTGGTCACATTTACTCAACTTTGGTGGAAAAGACATTCCACATCTGGCATCAAGCATCACGCTCCCTGAGTGGAGGATTCAGGGAGGTGCTCAGGAGGAGCACAATTCAGGAACACGGGGGGACAATTACAAACTCTCTAAGAAAGGATGAGCGACAGAGGGCAGGAAGTAGTTCTGCTGGTGGAGGCTGAGCCTGAGAATTTCTTACCAGATCTCACAGTCTTAACTGGATGTTCAGGTTGATGTGGCCTGGGTGTGGTGGTTTACAGTGTAGTTGGGGGTTATACTGGTGTGTGATATATGAATGATATAAAGGTCAAGATATAATCAATGCATCAAGTCCACTACTGTACAGTACAGGGAACTCTACTCAATATTCTGGAATAACCTATATGGGAAAAGAACCTGAAAAAGAATGGATATATGTACATGTGTAACTGAATCAGTTTGCTGAACACCCAAAACTAACACAACATTGTAAATCAACTGTACTCCAATATAAAATAAAAATTAAATTTAAAAAAGTTTTTTCAAACTAAAAAAAAACCTCACAGAAACAAAGCATCAAGTCCATGACTATAAACCGATCACTCACTAAGGCCGCCATACTACAAGTCTTATAAATGGACATAAGTGCACTGTACATGCATTATACAGGCATGTATAGCTCCAATTGAGAACAAAGCAGTACCTGTCTTAACGGTAGCCAGTTGTCTCCTTCTTCTCTGCAGTTTGTTGTTAAAAGTCTTTTATCTCTTTATTCCAAACGTACCTCCTATGGAATGGAAGAATAGTCTCCAGGAGTTCCTGGCTCCTGCTTTAGAAGGATTGAGCCTCCTGATCAGACTGCAGGTTGCCGTAGAGTGTCCACATTCTCCCAGGGCCTAGGAGGCTGCGTGGCATGACCTTGCCTTCCTCACTTTTGAGCAGTTTACCTCCTGAGTATCTGAATGTCTCCTGGGCAGCAGAGAGGTCCCAGGTCAGCCCCAGAGTCCTGAAGAGACCAAGAGAAGAAAGTGACTGCATTTATCTGAGGAGGAGTGATCCACACTAGAAGCAGCAAGTGTACTGTTATAGCTACAAAGAGGTTAGTTATATAAAAAGAAAATTATGTAGGAAATTATCAATGCTGTAAAAATTAAAGTAAACAGAATAAATGAAAAATAAGGCTCTTTTTCTGAAGACTAACTGGAAAACAATACTTCTAAGAATTTAATTTCTTAGCTGCTGCTCTCTCTCTCTCTCTCTGTGTCTCTCTCCTTCCTTCCTTCATTTTTTCTACTCTCTTGATTGGCTGCTATTATGAGAGAATGCAGGCTGCAGAGAATCCTCTCAAACCCTGAAGAAATTATTGTGGTGTTCAGTTGGTAATACTGAGCTGTGTTACCTGTTTTTCACGTTAAAGTCTATTGTCTAGGATCATTGAACCAGAGCAAATAGAGTAGACACATGGTTAAAGTGTTAGTGTAAAGAGCAGCAAAAGCTATCAAACACAATTTCTGATTGCCAGGGGGGCTGTATGTTCTGAGGTTTCATTCTGTCGCTTGGAATCAGTGCTGCAGTCTATGCTCTGATAGCCCCCAGAGCCTCCCAGGCAGCCTCCTCCTTTGTGGTTATGAGTCCAGAGGCACATGGGAGGTGTGTGCACTATATTCTCTTGTCCATTGCTCAGATTTTTTTTTTCAGGTGCCACGCAAAACTTCCTTCTCTCATCAGTCAAAACAAAACAACAAGAAGAAAAGACACTTGTAAACTGATTCAGGCAAGTTACTTCCCTTTGGCCTCCAATTATTTCACCAGACATTTGGATCTCATTGTGGGTCCATTTGTTATTAATAAAACATTCATCATGCTCACATGCATATGGATTTCTTATCACTTTGGTTTAGTGTTGAAACAAAAGGCTGCCCTTTAATTAGAGGCTTCTAATGAAATATTTAAGCTGTGTTAGTGACTCTTCACTTAATCACTTTTCATGTGGGCAGGGTTTGGTTTGTGGTTTGGTAAATGTCAAGGGTACTAGTTATGGTGATTTTGGATGATTCTCAGTGGTTCTCTGAATGTGAGCAGGGCCCATCTGGCCATTTGAAGATTTCAGCATATGAATAGGCATTGCATATTCAGTAACCACTTGCTAGATTCAAACTGTAACTACCATTCTCACCACTCAAAAGCCCTGGTTTTCTATTAGTTCTTTGTAGTTGGCAGTAAATCTCAGAGCAGATGTTTTTTCTTTGGCCTTGATGCATGTAAGGTAGAGGGAGCAGGGTAAATCTAGCTTTCCATGTGAATCTTCACCATCTTTAGTCCAGAAGAAAAAGACCAAATACTTTTGGAAAGCAGTGTAGTCTCCCCACAGGATAAAGTTCATTTAAGTAAGTGAAAAATGAATATGTAAGCTATTACATCAAGACTACAGTAAAAAAGGATGATGTAATTCTCAGCAGAGGAAAGTCGATGTTTTGGAAACTTTTGTCTTTGCTTCAGTTTGAGTTACCAGAAGGTTCATTGGCATGCACGTATAGGATTGTATCACTCACATGCCATTATTCTCTGAATCTGGTATTGCTCGATGCCAAAACCACATAGAGTGCTTTTAAGGTAAAGTCTAAAAAATATAGATACTAGCTGACCTGTAGCTAACAGTAAAGTGTTACTTTATTTGAGAGTCTCTCAATGCTGTGACACAAGGCTCACCTTATGGTCTGCAGTTATTTCTGTTAGGTCTCTCATCTTATTTAAAAATTGACAATCTGCATGAATATGTATTTTATTTATCTATTCCAATAGTTCTATGAGGGAGAGAGGGCAGGTGTTACTGTTCGTCTATGGTAAATTAAAACTTTGTCAAGTTTTTCTTTGCGATATTCACTTTTAATTGAAATTTATGTAGTAAGAACATTAAAACTTTGCCGCATGTGTGGAAAAGTTTCTCCCCATTTCGTTTTTTCTATCTACAGAGAGAAGAAAAGAACAAACTTAGAGAGAAGCAGATCGACAGACTGTGCAGGCCCTGATAGATAAAAACACTGTCTGTAAGGTAGCGGTAATTCTTATCCCCATTATACAGATGAATAACGGGGATAGAGAATTTGTAAATATCAGAGGCAGCCAGTAAATCTGTGGATTGCAAATCTCTCATACCCACAATAACTATGTGGGTAGGAATTGTAGAGGAGTAGGTCTGACATGATTAAATTTATCTTTATCACTGTATCGTATTATTTTACTGGTTATAATTAACAAGTATTTATTAATTTTTCTGTTTGAAAGAATATCAATTAAAGGAAGTGTAGTGGATGTAGTAAATGCTTCAGTGCATGTCTGTATCTTTGTTTTTTCTTAACACTTTATTTTATTTTATTATTTTTTAATATTATTTATTTGGGTGCACTGGGTCTTAGTTGCGGCACACAGTATCTTTGTTGAGGCATGTGGGCTCTTCATTATGGCATGTGGGATCTAGTTCCCTGACCAGAGATTGAACCCGGGTCCCCTGCATTGGGAGTGAGGAGTCTTAACCACTGGACCACCAGTGAAGTCCTGTCTGTATCTTTGTTTACTTGAAAAAATATGTATTCTGCGGTAGATGTGTGGAGTGTTTTATAAATGTCAATTAGATCCTGTTAGTTGATGGTGCTGTTACATCCCTCAGTGTCCTTATTGATTGTGTTTAGTAGTTCTATCAATTGTTGAGAGAAGAGTGCTAAAAGTCTCCACTTGTAATTGTGGATTTGTCTGTTTCTCCTTTTAGTTCTATCAGTTCTTGTTTCACTTATTTTGCAGCTCTGTTTTTTGGTGCATACATGTTTAGAATTGCTGTATCTCTTTGCTGGATTGACCCTTTTACCATTATGTAATGTTCCTCTTTGTCCCTGGTAATTTTCTTTGTTTAAAGCCTACTTTGTTCTGATATTAATATAAGCACTATTGCTTTCTTCTGATTAATGCTTGATATATCTTTTTCCATCATTTTATGTTCAATGAGTTATAATTAAAGTGAGTTTTTTTAAGACAGCACAGGAGTTTAGTCATTTTTGTTTTTATCTATTCTGTCAATCTTTGTCTTTTAATTATATATTTAGACTATTTACATTTAATGTAATTTTTGATATGTTTGTGCTTAAAATTGTCATTTAATAATTTTTTTTCTGTTTTTCATTTCTCTATTTTCTTTTCCCTGCTTTTTTGTGAGTTACTTGAAAAAATTTTAGAATTTTTGACTTTGATTCCATTTTGATTCAGGTATAGTGTTTTTGAGTGCATCTTTTTGTATAGATTCTTTTAGTGATCACAGTTATGCATACATAAATTATCACAGTCTACTGGTGTCAACATTTTTGTAGTTCAAGTGAAGTATAGAAAATTTACCTCCATTTTGGTCTCTTTAATCTCCATTCATATAACATAACATAATATGATATGATATGATATAATGTGATATAACATAATATTTTATAATATTATCTTAAAAAATAAGAAAAAGACTCTGAAAGGTGGAGTGGAAAAGGCACACTATTTAGGGATCTTGGATTCAAGGAACAAGACAGTGATGAGTTCCATGAGATTCCTTTTTGCCTCCTATACATTCCAGTTTGGGTGTTGGAGAAGCCTGCACCCAGGAAAGATCAATGACCACAGATTGAAAGCCCACAGAAAAGCCTGTTCTCTCTAGGTGGGAAAAAAGCAATTTAGCAAGACAGAAAACTTTGACAATAACCACCTATTCCAACCAAACATCATGGAAAAACGCAGGTGCTCTGCTACCCCAGTCAGCAAAGACTGAGTAGGGAGCCTAAACTTCCACTTTCATTTGGTAATAATAAGGCTTTATATTAAATTTTATCTATATCAAATTTATGTTATAATATGATTTTTATTCTAAATGTGTTGAAGTTCATTTCATGGCTCAGAGTATAATCTATCTTGGTGATTGTTCCATGTGCACTTGAAAATAAATTTTGCTGTTAGGTGGAGTGTTCTATACATTATTCAGGTTTAGTTGGTGGATAGTGTTGTTTAGTTCTGTAATACTTAATGATTTTATGTTTACTTGTTTTATCAGTTACTGAGGGGAGTATTGAAGTTTTCAACTGTAATTGTGGATTTGTTAATTTCTTTCAGTTCCATCAGTTTTTGGCTCATATACTTGAAGCTCTGTTTTTAGATGCATACTTTAATGGAGGATTGACTTTCTTATCATTATGTAGTGTCCCTTTTTATCCCCAGTATTACTTTTCTTTCTGAAGCTAACTTCATCTAATATTAACATACTTACTCCAGCTTTCGTTTGTATAATGTTTGCATGGTATATCTTTCTTCATCCTTTTCCTTTTTATCTATATATGTCTTTGAACTTGAAGTAGATTTGTTGTTGATAGCACATATTTGAATCTTGCTTTTTAAAATCCAATTTGAAATTTGTTTTGAAAATTAAATTCACATTTAATGTGATTATTTGTATGATTGGATTAAAACTTACTTTTTTTTCTAGCTATTTTCCATTTCTTCTCTCTGTTCTTTGCTCCCCTCCCCCTTTTCTGCCTAGAGCATTTTCAGTGTTTCTATTTTATCTCCTCTATTAACTTATTATTTATACCTCTTTAAAAATTTGTTTTAGTTGTTAATCTAGGGCTTATCATATGCATATTTAAGTAATAAATTTTCAAATGATACTATACTACTTCATATGTACTGTACTGACCTTCAACTGTATATTCTTTTTTTATTTTATTTTTTTGTTTGTTTTGCGGTGCATGGGCCTCTCACTGTTGTGGCTTCTCCCATTGTGGAGCACAGGCTCCGCACGCACAGGCTTAGCGGCCATGGCTCACGGGCCCAGCTGCTCCGCGGCATGTGGGATATTCCCAGACCGGGGCACGAACCAGTGTCCCCTGCATCGGCAGGCAGACTATCAACCACTGCGCCACCAGGGAAACCCCTCAACTGTATATTCTTTTTTTTTTTTTTTTTTATGTATACTGAAATGACTACCACACTGGAGTTTAATTGTATAAGTTTCATACACCAGTATAGCAACATCCATAAGTGAAAGTCTTTTAATTGAATTACAGCAAATATCTTCATAAGGGCCATACATTTAAAGTATTAAAAGGTGCAGTTGAACTCAACAGCAAAATGTAAAAGCTATATCCTGTTAACATGCTTAATCTGAATTAACTTGAATCTTTCTATGATTTACCATTCAAGAAATTCGGATGGAATAAATTCCTTGTCCAAAGCAGTTTGTTCATTTATAAAACTGTAAGTTAATTAGGATCACTACCTGCCCAATCAGATTGCAGAGGGTCCTTCTTCTATAATGTTTATACTGCCCCAGATATTTATAACGTCACCTTAAAAAAAGAAAACACCTTGTAAGGACAAAGCTGAAAATTACCATTTTCTCTACTAAATAAATGCAATGTATGCAGAGCTTCTGGAAATAATTCTAAGGTTCAAATTCTTAATGTGAAACCAAATAGAGAAAGATTCAGAAGCAGTAAATTTTTTCCACTTTAAGAAAATGATACCTAGGTATCACAGGGGATAATTCAAGTTCATAATTAATAAGTCACTGAAAAGACACTGCATTCATTCATGTATCATTAGGTTAGAAAAGATAAGAGGACATGCTCAAGTCACTGAAATGGCCAAGAATCAACATTTTACTGGTCGTGTCCCAAACTATTACCATTTGAATTGATACATTAACAAACAATTTAAGTGTTCACATTATGCTAAACTTAAAGCACCTGTGAGCAGTGGAAACCAAAATATTTTAAAGCTAAAAATAAATACATGTTTAGACACTACTTCATTTATCGTCAAAAAGTGACTACTAATGCCAAATGATTAACTTTAAAAGATAGTGCCAGATCCTCTCAAGGAAACGTGAAAATACTACTATCATTGTTATTTTTCAATTTTATAGGAATTATGCCGAAGTTAGAAATTTATGACTGTCAATACTATCTTTGGATAGTTATACAGTTACAGATGGCTCTGTCTGGAAGACTGGAAAAGTGCTCATGGAATAAACACTATACTCTGATTGCCATAAATCAACAAAATGCCAACTGTGTCCTGTGGACATGGTAGAGAAAATGGCAATTTTGAAGAACGAGCACTTCTAAAGGCTTTTTCTTGGAGGCAGCCAAGGTTTTTTTTCACATTACTAAAAAGACTAAGTAATGTGGTTATGATTACTTTAATTCCTACAACCAAACTTCCACTTAGGTATAGTTCCATGTTCCCACACTATTTTCCTTCTGTCCACCAAGCTGGCTTCGGTACTCCATGGTCCACTGTATTTTTTGCTCTTCCCTCTTTATAGTACAGTAGCCTGGTGGTGCTATCCATTGAGCAGGTAGACCACTAATTCATAGGTGTCCATCATAATGGCTGTGTTTGGAATCTGTCTCACCAGATGAGTTGTCAGACCACGGTAAAGAGACCCATAGCCTTCTTCTTGAACAAGCAAAGACAGTGTCTGAAAAAAGGATCTATATTTTGTTCCCTCCTCACACAGTCTTGTTCTTACAACTTTATGTGGATATGCTATAGTTGTGGCATGTTTTTGAGGTGGCAGCAGCGTTTTTGAGGTGGCAGCAGCTAGCATCATTCCCACAAAATCTGATGCTTCTTTTACAGACTCTTCTTCATTTTCCATTGTAGAAGCAATCTTATATTCCAGTAGTTTTTGCTTAATACTTTCATAAATAACAAAATGGATAACAGTCTCTGATATGCCAGCATATGAAGCAGACATGCCCCTATAAAATCCTCTAAGTCCGTCTGTCTGATACACTTTATGGACACACTCAAAAGCGCCCATTCGCTTTTCCCCACGGTTCCTTGCATCAAGCTGTAACTGAGTCTTTATAAGCTAAATGGGGTTGGTCGCTGTGATTGCAGTAAAACCTTTCACCTTTTGCACTATGATCAGTAATATTGCACATCCATTTTTATGAAATATTTTGGATTATTTTGTATTCAGTTTCTTGTGCTCTAACTTGCCCAAGATCTCTCTTCATTGGTAAAGAGTATTTCACCACCTTGATCTTTAAAGCTTTACCTTCCAACTTTAAAACTTCAATGAGTCAGTCAACAATTACTGCCATTGCAGCTGAAATCATGTGTACCTGGGTAGAATCAGGATCAAATAAACCATTCAACTTTTCCTTGCAGTTTGAATAAGCAGCAAAGTATATTGCTCTGGAAGGGGCCACCCCCACTAAATCGGGGCCTAATCCTCTAAACAGGGGATGAGGCCCTTCTTTTTCCAAGATCACCTTTAGACAATGGAGAGGTCCAGGAGACACTACTCGATTGACACTGTTTCCAGCCATGGTGTTCAGCTGAACTTCAGAGTTGTAAAGTGTCACAGAAGATGACTGCAGCCGTGTTTTTACAACTTCCAGTGGACATGTCAGAATAGCTCCCACCGTACCGCCACATCCTCCGGCAAACAGATGCACCAGCGTGTCCCTCTGGCTCAGTCTCTCTCCCGCATGTCCTCTGGGCGCTGAGGCGGGACGCGGATCTGGCTGCCGCGACGGTCGCAGCTTCTGCCCCCCAACTGTATATTCTTAATTCCTCCTTCCCATCCTTTGTGCTACTGTCATACTTTTTCATATGCTATAAATATAGAATGGGGCTTCCCTGGTGGTGCAGTGGTTGAGAGTCCGCCTGCCGATGCAGGGGACACGGGTTCGTGTCCTGGTCTGGGAAGATCCCATGTGCCGCGGAGCGACTGGGCCCGTGAGACATGGCCGCTGAGCCTGCTAGTCCAGAGCCTGTGCTCTGCAACGGGAGTGGCCACAACAGTGAGAGGCCCGTGTACCGCAGAAAAAAAAAAAAAAAAA
>NW_020174042.1:1238322-1265153 GCF_003031525.2 Neophocaena asiaeorientalis asiaeorientalis | reverse complement strand
CCCCAAAAAAAAAAAAAAAAAAAAAAACTATAAATATAGAATGCATTACTATTACTTTTGTTTTAGAATAATTGAAAATAAGAAAATGTTAATTTTATCTTCATTTATTCCATTTAATTTATTCTTGTTTCTTTCTGGTAGATCCAATTTTCAGTCTGATATATTATTTCTGCCTGAAGAAATTTAACATTTTTTGTAGAGTAGGTATATTGGTAATAAATTCCCTTAGTTTTTGTCTGAAGGTATTTAATTTTCCTTCATTTTTAAAAAAATTTAATTTAATTTTTGGCTGCATTGGGTCTTTGTGGCAGCACGTGGGCTTTCTCTAGTTGTGGTGAGCGGGGGCTACTCTTTGCTGAGGTGCGCTGGCTTCTCATTGCTTCTCTTGTTGCAGAGCATGGGCTTAAGGCGTGTGGGCTTCAGTAGTTGCAGCACACAGGCTCAGTAGTTGTGGCACATGAGCCCTAGAGCGTGTGGGCCTCAGTAGTTGTGGCTTGCGGGCTCCAGAGTGCAGGCTCAGTAGTTGTGGCACACAGGCTTAGTTACTCCACGGTGTGTGGGATCTTCCAGGACCAGGGCTCAAACCTGTGTCCCCTGCATTGGCAGGTGGATTCTTAACCACTGTGCTACCAGGGAAGTCCCTGTTTGTCCTTCATTTTTAAAAGATATTTTTGCTGGATAAAGAATTCTGGGTTGAGAGCAGTTGCACTCCTGGGTATATATCTGAAAAAACAAAAACACTAATTTGAAATGATATGTTCACTCCAATGTTCATAGCAGAGCTATTTACAATTGTCAATGTATGGAAACAACCTAAGTGTTCATCAATATATGAATGGATAAAGAAAATGTGGAATGTATATTCTCAATGGAGTACTACTCAGCCATAAAAAAGAATGAAGTTTTGCCATTTGCAGTAACATGGATGGACTTGGAGGGCATTATGCTAAGTGAAATAAGTCAGACAGACATATACTTATATCACTTATGTGTGGAATCTAAAAAATACAACAAACTAGTGAATATAACAAAAAGAAGCAAACTCAAAAGACAGAGAGAACAAACTAGTGGTTACCAGTGAGGAGCGGGAAGGGGGAGGGGCAATATAGGGGAAGGAGATAAAAAATGGTTATTATGGGATTATATGAAATCAAGTGTGTGAAACTTTTGAAAAGTGTAAAGTACTATAGAATTTAAAGACTCTTTCATTCAATTAAAAAAAAATAAAGTGAATCCATATCAAAAGGGGGAGGCTTATTACCATGAAAAATATTTGCTCAATCAATAAATGAATTCAATATTAAAAAAAATAATTCTGGGTTGACAGTTTTTCTTTCAACATTTAAACGGTGTTGTTTTCTAGATTGGATGTTTCTGATAGAAGTTTGTTGTAATTCTTGTCTTCATTCCTCTGTATATAATGCTTCTTTTGAAGAATTTCTCATTGTCTTTGTTCTTAACACTTTGAATATGATAGGTCTATATATATTTTAAATGTATCATGCTTGCTGTTCTCTGGACTTCTTGGATTTACTGCTTCATAACTATCATTAATTTGGAAAACTCTCATCCTTTATTTCTTCAGGTATGTTCTTCTGGCCCTTTTTTCTTTCTTGTCCTCTGGCATTTTGTTCAACAGCTCTTGGATGTTCTATTAAGATTTTTTTTCATTCCTTTTTTCCTGTTGGATTTCAGTTTGAGTAATTGCTATTGACTTTTCTTCAAGTCTATTTGTTCTTTCAAGTGTCAAGTCTATTGATGAGCAGTTGAAGGCATTCTTTATCTCTGTTACTGTCTTATTTATTTCTAGCTTCACTCTGAAGAAATTACCCCTCTGATCTTAGATGTCTTCTGCCTTTTAAATTAGAACTTTTAACCTATTAATCAAAATTATTTTAAATTCTCTGCCACATAGTTCCAGTATCTGGGGCAGAAGCTAGATTTTGCATAGGGTTTTAAGCTGCACTCAGAGTTGCTTATCACTACGTAAGTTTGTAGAGAAACATCACAGACCAGCAAGTTGGGCAGCTTGTTGGGAGTAAAATTGAAATAATAAAACAGAGGAAACATTCTGGCACTCTCTTTGTTAGAATTTTATTCTCACTAGAACACTTAAATGTGGTAAACCTAATTCCATAGCTCTAAACTCATAATCTCTTCATCACAAGAGCTTTATCCCTCCTCTAGCACTTACACAAATGTTCTGAACATTAATTCAAGTATAATTTTTAAAGGAGTTTATTATAGGTTCTTTTTGACCTAATTTGTTAAGAATGTTTCTTTTTTTCTGTCATAACCTTCCCTCACTAATTTCTACAGGCAATATGTCTTTAGAAAATGCTCCTAAGGCTACAACACATGGCCAGACAACTAACATCAAGATTTTTTCAAAATGCAGTGGTGCTTTTAGTTTTTGAAACAGTCAGCTGTAAAAATCATGTGGGTGGCTTTGAAGCATAAACATACACACAAATAATGTGATAGTTCTTTCCAAAAAGACTCGGAATATTTTGCTCATCTTGATATTGGGGAGTATGTTCTTCCTTTTTTTGACATGTGAATAATATAAGCTTTATTTCACAAGCTTTTCACCCATCTACCCACCCATTTATCCACTCATCCATTCGTTTATTCAACAAACATCTTCTGAATGCCTATCTGCCAAATACTTCATGAATAATACAAAGATGCTCCTTGCAGGGAGTTTATCATTTACTGGAGGAGATAAGATGTAATGATAAGGAAGAATGATACACAATAAAGTGTGATGTTGTCACTGTTCCCTAGAAGAAGAGTCTATGTGGAGCACCCGTTTGCCCTTTCAATTGCTAATTTCCTGCCCACATTCTCTCCTGTGCTCAGTTGCACAACTCAAACTCAATAAGAATGAGACTGTTGGTGTTCCTTTCATGTTCTCTGGGGTGAAAACTCTCTCCCTGATGTACATGCACAATCCCAATAGTATTTATGAGAGTTACTAGTGCCAGCAGGAGGCTCTGCCGCTGAAACTGTTGGAAGACATTTGAACAGCTTTTCAGTGAAGATTAATGGTTTCAGAAAAAAAAAAATCTTGGTCTTGGATATAACAGAAGAAAGCCAGCGAGGATACTTCACAAGCGAGGTGTGTTTGAGGAGCTGATGTTGGAACTGAAGTTTTGATGAATTACTTGTATAATGCTACTGACAGGAAGATGTCAAAGTTGGTGGATAACAACAGAGAAAATAATGAGTTACCATTCCAGAATGCCAAAGCACACCAACAATGCATTTCTCCAAGAGAATAGTAAGCAAATGCATTTCTGTGGGTTAAATTCATTTGCCAAGGCAGACTTAGAAAGAAAGCTGGCCAAGGTGGAACCGCTGCTGTAAAGAACATGCAGATTATACTTCCAATAATGACTCAGGCTTTCAAACTTCCAGTGAGCACAGGATCCTGCATTAAACAATTGCACTTTCTCTGTCTTTTTGGTCTTCCCCATCTCTCTGGGTTGAGAATCTAGATGGAAAAACACAGTGAAGAATGAAGCACATAGAACCTTGGTTCAGGAATTTTAATTATTTCCCAAACACATATTGTGTTTTGATCGTTCCTCAAAAACACTACTGAGACAAATTTCATTATTTGGTTTGCTTTGGAATATTACCTCTTCTTATTGTAACTGAGATGCTTACGCCTTCTTTGACATAAGGTTCTTATAAGGCCTTCTGTAAACTGTGATTCAACAGTTTGAGGCTATCTGCAGGATCCCTCATTCCCTCACTCATTTTAGTGGTCTGGAATCACAGACATTCTGCCACATTCCACGTTATATAGAAAGCCGCAGGGAAGAACCAGACAGGGTGTCATCATCTTTATGAGTAAAACAGCGTTCTCTATTACTTGCCCTGCTATCAATATCGTCTACCCGCTACCACTATAGCCATCACCCGAGACAGAATCTATAGCCAAATGTCCTCATCCTTCCAGAACAAGCTGTCCTACTGTCCTGGAGGGAAGGCAGTGTCAATATGGGTCTGAGCAGATAGTTAAATTGCCCCTCAGAGATGGTCTGGTATCTGTGGTTTTGACACATCTTTTTTCCTTCTGTTTTTTTTTTTTTTTCTCCTTAATTCATCAGAGTAAAAATTTATTCCTGAAGAACACATTTTAATATATACATGTAATACATTTACACTATATAAAAATATATATTTCTACAGGCTGTAAATCCATGTTTTCACTTGCATTTTGTGAACGTTAATGAGGTTAATACTCTTGAGAACAGGAATAAGAAATATTAGGTAGGCTTCGAATATCATATACTATTGGAAACTAACTGCATGTGAGGAGAGAATTATATTTTTTGAGGTTCGGATTTGGGCAAAGCAAGGTCTGAATGATTGTATTTCCCTGGATATTTCAACACAAAGTTGCTGTGACATATAAGAAGACTAGAAATTGTTTTGTAAGCAGAATATGTAAATAACCATAACAGTGATTATATTTTGTACTATCACAGATAATATTGTACTATATGTTAAGATGTTTTTAACATGCATTATTTCATTTAATTTTCACAACTCTTAAGATTAAGTATTATTTTGTTAATACACATTTTATAGGCTTAAAAAAACGTTAAGTGATTTGCCAAAGTCACACAGTGTTGAAACTTAAAGCAAAGATATATCATCATAGAGCCTCATTAAATATCCCTTAACATCTACATTTTGCGATTTGTTGCTTGGTCAATGGCCCAGGGAAGGATTATTCACACACAAGTACTTCCAGATGCTGTGAGGAATTGCATAGGGTGCCAGGCATGCATTGCTTTGGGTTCAATGGGTTCTTTTTCTTTGCTCAGAAGGTCATTTATACCCTGAGGTTCATATATCTACAACTGAGGGCATATTAACAGAACAGCTAAAATCCTGACAGTAAAATTGATGGTAAAAGCAGGTCAAAGGATTATAATGGGGTAAATTAACTGCAAAATGGGAGAACAAGAAAGCTTAATTTTGCATTTTGGCAGTGTTTTAAATTCCTTTTTATTCAATTTAGTTTCGCTTTGTTTTCTTTGAACGTTTTTGGCTACATTTACTGCTCTATACTGAGAGGCTTGCTGATTATAGCTTCACGCCTTTCCTCAATTTACACTAAAATATTGTAGTTAAATTCCTGAGGTGCATTGAAATTTTGGATATTAATATGCCTACATTATTTCCAAGTTAAGTTTGTTTTTCCTGGTTTTAGAAGGCCTACAAAAATGGTAGTACCATTTACTGAAAATTGTTCAGCAAGTCCTCCTAACTCTGTTTAAAGGTTGCTTCTGAAAAGCAGAAAGTCCTTCACTGGGTCATATTTGAATTCACACACTCATCACAAGTTTTGGATCCAGCCCAGGGTTGTTAAGATTCTTTTCCTTTTTTTTAAAAAGAATTAATTAATTTTTATTTTTTGGCTGCCTTGGGTCTTAGTTGCGGCTTGCAGTCTCTTTGTCATGGTGCTTGGGTCTCTCTCTAGTTGTGCTTAGGCTTCTCTCTAGTTGTGGTGTGTGGGTTTTTTCTCTCTCCAGTTGTGACACACAGGCTCCAGGGCACATGGGCTCTGTAGTTGTGGTGTGCGGGCTCCAGAGCACGTGGGCTCTGTACTTTGCAGCACGTGGGCTCTCTAGTTGAGGCACGTGGGCTTAGCTGCCCCGTGGCATGTCGGAACGTAGTTCCCCGACCAGGGATCGAACCTGCGTCCCCTGCGTTGGAAGGCGAATTCTTTACCACTGAACCACAGGGGAGTCCCAAGGTTCTTTTCCTTGACTGGCACAAAGTGTTGATTAAAGTTCTGTTTGGCTTCCACTCAATGGTTGGCCAGCTTCCAGCAACAGTATTCCTAGTCTATCTGTATGATGACATTTAAAATATCATGTACTAGAGATGATACATATAATATCTAGAAGGTATTTTTAAGGAAGAAGGTCTTCCCACGTGAGCTATGCAACTACTTGCTGTAGCTCAGGGTTTTTTCCTCCTCAGGCAGTTCCCTCATCTTTTCTTAGCCAGAGCTCATTTTACTTACTTATTTTAACATAATACATTATATTTATTAGCTATTTTGTTTATCAGTTCTTTCACTCATTTGTGATTTTGTTTCTTCCACTAGTCCTCATTTCTTGAAGCCATAGTCAGGATCTGGCCCAAAGGAGGTATATAATAAATATCAGCTGAATAATAGAAGTATTTTTTTCTAACTTTATTGAGAAATAATTGACAAAATATAATATATTTAAAGAGTACAACATAATGATTTTACTCACACATATGTGCAATACTTTGTGGAATAATTACCAAGATCAAGATAATTAATACATCCATCACCTCACATAGTTAACTTTTTTTGTGTGTGTTGTGAGAACACTGAAGATCTACTCAATCAACTTTCAAGTATATGATTTTGTATTATTAACTGTAGTCACCAAAGTTTGTACTTCTTGACTTATATCTCCCCATTTCTCTCTCCCCCCAACCACCGGCAATCACCATTCTAGTCCCCATTTCTATGAAATTAACTTTTATTTTCTTTTAGGTTCCACACAGAAGTGATACCGTACATTATTTATCTTTCTCTCTGGCTTACATTACTTAGCAGAATGCCCTTCAGTTTCATCCACATTGTTGCAGGTGGCAGAATTTCCTTTTTTTCTGTGGTTGAATAATATTCCATTGTGTGTGTATGTGTATATATATATTTATATAATTTTTTGTTATATTCACTAGTTTGTTTTTTTTTTTAGGTTCTACATATAAGTGATAATATTTAGTATTTGTCTTTCTCTGTCTCACTTATTTCACTAAGCATAATATCCTCCAGGTCCACCCATGTTGCTGCAAGTGGCATTATTTCATTCTTTTTATGGCTGAGTAATATTCCATTGTATATGTGTACCACATCTTCTTTATCCATTCATCTGTTGATGGACACTTAGGTTGCTTCCATGTCTTGGCTATGGTAAATAATGCTGCTATGAACACTGGGGTGCATGTTTCTTTTCAAATTAGTGCTTTTGTTTTCTTCCAATATTTGCCCAGGAGTGGAATTGCTTGATTATATGGTAGTTCTAGTTTTAATTTTCTGAGGAACCTCCATACTGTTTTCCAAAGTGACTGCCCAATTTTTTTCCTACCAAAAGTGTACCAGGGTTCTGTTTTCTCCACATCCTCACCAACATTTGTCATTTGTGGTCTTTTTTTTTTTAAGTTTCTTTTTATTTATTTATTTATATGTATATATATTTTTGGCTGCATTGGGTCTTTGTTGCTACACGCGAGCTTCCTCTAGTTGTGGAGAGTGGGAGCTACTTCTTGTTGTGGTGCGCAGACTTCTCATTGTGGTGGCTTCTCGTTGCGAAGCATGGGCTCTAGGCGTGAGAGCTTCAGTAGTTGCAGCACACAGGCTTAGTAGTGGCAGTATGTGGGCCCTCGAGTGTGCAGGGTTCAGTAGTTGCAGTGCGTGGGCTCAGTAGTTCTGGCTCACGGGCTCTAGAGCACAGGCTCAGTAGTTGTAACCCACGGGCTTTGTTGCTCTGCAGCACGTGGGATCTTCCCTGACAAAGGGCCAAACCCATGTCCCCTGCATTGGCAGGTGGATTCTTAACCACTGTGCTACCAGGGAAGTCCCTGTTTGTGGTCTTTTTGATGATAGCCATTCTGACAGGTTTGAGGTGATAGCTCATTGTGGTTTTGATTTGCATTTCTATGATGACTAGCAATGTTGAGCATCTTTTCCTGTGCCCATTGGCCATCTGTATGTCTTCTTTGGAAAATGTCTATTCAGGTCTTCTACCTAGTTTTTAATCAGCTTGTTGATATTGAGTTGTAATGAGCTGTTTATATATATTGGATATTAACCCCTTATAAGTCATATCATTTGAAAATATTTTCTCCCATTCAGTAGGTTGTCTTTTTGTTTTGTTGATGGTTTCCTTTGCTGTGCAGAAAATCCCATTTGTTTATTTTTGCTTTTGTTTCTTTTGCCTTAGGAGATACATCCAAAAAAATATTGCTGTGATTTATGTCAAAGAGTATGCTGCCTATGTTTTCATATGAGTTTTATGGTTTCTGTTCCTTTATCCATTTTGAGCTTATTTTTGTATATTGTGTGAGAAATTATTCTAATTTCATTCTTTTACATGTAGCTGTCCAGTTTTCCCAGCACCACTGATTGAAGAGACTTTGTCTTCTCCATTGTATATTCTGGCACTCCTTTGTCTTAGATTAATTGATGATGAGTGATTGGGTTTATTTCTGAGCTCTCTATTCTGTTCCATTGATATATGTGTCTGGTTTTGTGCCAGTACCATGCTGTTTTGATTAGTGTAGATTTGTAGCATAGTCAGGGAGCATGATTCTTCCACCTCCTTTCTTCTTTCTCAAGATTGTTTTGACTATTCAGGGTCTATTGTGTTTCCATACAAATTTTAAAATTATTTGTTTTAGTTCTGTGAAAACTGTCATGGGTATTTTGATAGGGGTTACATTGTATCTGTAGATTGCCTTGGGTGGTATGGTCATTTTAACAACATTAATTCTTCCAATCCATGAACACAGTATATCTTTCCATCTGTTGTGTCATCTTTAATCTCTTTCATCAGGGTCTTCTAGTTTTCCGAATACAGGTCTTTTACCTTCTTAAATTTATTCCCAGGTTTTTTTTTTTTTTTTGACATGGTGTTAAATGGGATTGTTTCCTTAATTTCTCTTTATGATATCTTGTTTTCAGTGTATAGAAATGCAACAGATTTCGGAATATTAATTTTGTATCCTGTAACTTTACTGAATTCATTAGTGAGCTCTAGTAGTTTTTTGGTGGAGTCTCTAGGATTTTCTATGTATAGTATCATGTCATCTGCAAACAGTGATAGTTTTACTTCTTCCTTTCCAATCTGGATTTCTTTTATTTCTTTTTCTTGTCTGATTGCTGGGGCTAGGATTTCCAATACTATGTTGAATAAAAGTGGTGTGGTGAGCATCCTTGTCTTATGCCTGATCTTAGAGGGAATGCTTTCAGCTTTTCACCAATGATTATGATGTTAGCTGTGGGCTTATCATATATGGCCTTTATCATGTTGAGGTGTGTTCTTTCTGTACCTACTTTGTTGAGAGTTTTTTTTTTTATCATAAATGGATGTTGAATTTTGTCAAAAGCCTTTTCTGCATCCATTGAGATGATTATATGGTATTTATGGTTTTTATTCTTTAATTTGTTAATGTGGTGTATCATATTGATTGTGGTGTATCATACTGACTTTTTTTGTGTGTGAATCTTTGTCTGGCTTTGGTATCAGGGTGATAATGGCCTTTTAGAATGGGTTTGAAGCATTTCTTCCTCTGCAAGTTTTGGAGTAGTTTCAGAGGATAGGTGTTAACTCTGCTCTAAAGAATGTTTGGTAAAATTCACCTGTGAAGCCATCTGGTCCTGGACTTTTGTTTGTTGGGAGATTTTTGGTTGCTGATTCAATTTATTACTGGTAATTGGTCTGTTAATATTTTCTATTTCTTCCTGGTTTAGTCTTGGGAGAGTGTACATTTATAGAAGTTGGACCATTTCTTCTAGATTGTCCATTTTATTGACATATGGTTGTTCATAGTAGTCTCTTAAGATCCTTTGTATTTCTGTGGTGCCGGTTGCAACTTCTCCTTATTCATCTCTGATTTTATTGATTTGGGCCCTCTCTTTTTTTCTTGATGAGTCTGTCTAAGGGCTGATCAATTTTGTTTATCTTTTCAAAGAACCAACTCTTAGTTTCATTGATATTTTCTCTCTTTTTTTTTTTTTTTTAGTCTCGATTTCATTTATTTCTGCTCTGATCTTTATGATTTCTTTTCTTCTACTAACTTTGGTGGGGTTTTTTTTTTGTTGTTCTTTTTCTAGTTTCTTTAGGTGTGAAATTAGGTTGTTTATTTGAGATTTTTCTTGTTTCCTGAGGTAAGCTTGTATTGCTATAAACTTCCCTCTTAAAAATGCTTTTGCTGAGTACCATAGATTTTGGATCATAGTGTTTTTGTTTTCATTTGTCTGTAGGTATTTTTTTGATTTCTTCTTCGATTTCTTTAGTGATCCGTTGGTTGTTTAATAGCATATTGTTTAGCCTCCATGTGTTTGTGGGTGTTTTGCAGCTTTTTTCTTGTAGTTGATTTCTAGTCTCATAGTGTTGTGGTCAGAAAAGATGCTTGATATACTTAAAGTTGCTGGGGCTTTTTATATGTCCTAGCATGTGATCTATCCTGAAGAATATTGCAGGTGCACTTGAAAAGAATGTGTATTCTGCTGCTTTTGGATGAATGTGTGTGTGTATATATATATATATATATATAAAATTGTTGAATAATATTTCTGTGTTTCTCTGTGTGTGTATATGTGATATATATTTATCACATTTTCTTTATCCATTCATCCACTGAAGGCCATTTAGGTTATTTCCATATTTTGCCTGTTGTGAATAATGCTGCAATAAACATGGAAGTACAGATATCTCTTCAAGACATGGAATTTATTGATAGAAATATTTTTATAAATCCAATGTTGGCAAGAATGTGAGAAAATGAATGCTCTTATATTCTTCTGGTGGGAGTGTATATAGGCATGAACTTTATGGAGGGAAACTGACAGTGTGTGACAAAGTCCTTAACAGCTTACTCAAAAATTGTAGGGATTTATCCCATGAAAAGCATCAGATATTTGATCAAAGATTTGTGGATCTTTGACACAAGACATTCATCACATTATGTATAATAGTTAAAAATTAAAAGCAACCAAAACGTCTGATATAGGATAACATGCAATTATTAAAAGTGATATTTTTGAAGATATTTAATAGAATATTAATGGCATTAGTAAAATGAAAACTATGCATATAATTGGATAATTTTGAATTTGTGAAAAAAATCACATATACACACATGTATTATTTGAAGAAAGTTGAGAACAAATACAGTGAAATGTTTAGAGAGTTTATCTCTGGGTGGAAATAGTATGTGTGATATTAATGCTTTTTTTTTTTAATATGTTCACTATTCCCTCCAAAATTGTTTGCAATGAGTATATAATTTTTCCTGATTAGTTAAATGTGTTATATTAAAAAATAGCTTTGTAAGAATAGTAATCTAATATTACTTTGTAGAAAATATTTCTTCCAGTCCCATTGAACTTTGAATAATGGTATGTATAAATTAGAAAGCCAAGATGGGATTTTAAAATTGCTTTGAACTATTTGTTGGCCACTAAACAGTAGAACATCAAACAGAACAAGCATGTCTCTAAAAGCATAGTAAAGTCCATGCGTCTTCCTTGTTGTCTCTTTCAGCAGTGTAAGATAATTATATTTACGATTACAAGCAATTGTTTCATTAAAATATCAGCCAGCCCTATATTCTTGAATAAATTAAAATCTTCAACATGAAGAAAGGTTGGTTTAATCAAGTTTTGCATCATATAGACATTGATCCTGCAGGGGCTGAACATCTGTCTATACCAGGTTCTGGTAGTTTTCATGAAAAGTAGGTCTGTTTGCAGCAATATGTGATTCATTTAAGGAAATGTATTTTTAGACATGCCCTCATGGACTATGTGAATGACATTTTTGGTGCTGTTGGTGCATAACCTGTTGGAGCAGCCCTGGATGCTTAGGAATTTCATTGTCAGACCTGAAATGGACAATAAAGTTAAGCTCATGAGGACAGATTTTTAAAAAAATAAATTTACTTATTTATTTATTTATGGCTGTGTTGGGTCTTTGTTGCTGCATGTGGGCTTTCTCTAGTTGTGGCGAGCGGGGGCTACTCTTCATTGTGGTGCGCAGGCTTCTCATTGTGGTGGCTTCTCTTGCTGTGGAGCAAGGGCTCTAGGCACGTGGGCTCTAGAGTGCAGGCTCAGAAGTTGTGGCGCAGGGGATTAGTTGCTCCGTGGCATGTGGGATCTTCCCGGATCAAGGCTTGAACCCATGTTGCCTGCACTGACAGGTGGATTCTTAACCACTGTGCCACCAGGGAAGTCCATGAGGACAGGTTTTTTTTTTTAAAAAAAGGGAATTCCCTAGGGGTCCAGTGGTTAGGAGTTGATGCTTCCACTGCCAGGGGAACTGATCCCACAAGCCATGTGGCATGGCCAAAAAAAAAAAAAAAAAAAAAACCCCCACGTAACTGAAAATGGCCACAAATGAGTTAGAAACATCTTTAGATTATCAATGAAAGAAGACATCACTTAAATTTTGGTTATGATACTGAAGGATAGAGAGATGTATAATTGTATGAATAAATGTATGCTGTTAAAAGTTAGCATTTTTTTCATTTACATTAAATTCACTGTTTCTACATTAAGATATAATTGATTGCATTTTAGGATGAAAAACATGGTAATTGCTGGCATTTAATCATTAGAATACTGTTTCTTCATTTTGCAAGGGAGTAAACAGAGCTTCAGAAATGTTGATTAACTTGTTGGAGTTCTCACAGCTCCTAAGCCAAGGTACTAATTCATCTTGGTCTGCGATCTATGGGCTTACCCTATAAACACTACAACGCTTTGAGGGCACTTGACTCTTTCAAGGGCACAGAATTAGCTTCTTTTTTTTATTTGTGACATGTGGGATCTTTTAGTTGCCGTATGTGGCATCTAGTTCCCTGACCAGGGATTGAACCCGGGCCCCTTGCATTGGGATCGTGAGTCTTTACCACTGGTCCACCAGGGAAGTCCCCATAATTGGCTCTTCAAAGAGGCCTGTATCTCCAAGGATGAGCTCAAGGCAGAGGTCGCCCAGGGCAAGTCCCTGGGTGGGGAAAGCAGTGATAATAACCTCAATTCTGCCACCTGTGGCTGTGAGAAATTTTCCAGGGAAAAGTTGGGTCAGATTTTCTGGTTTGGTTGAGTCAACAGAGTTAACCATAATAGGTGCAAAGCGTAGCTCTCTTCAGTTCCATGTTTGGAGCCTGGCCTCCCAGTGAGGGCCTTTCCACCCATGAAGGTAGAGCTTGCCAGATCATTAAGGCTTCAGCAGGGAAGGAAATTATCTAGTGTTTTTGAGTTAACTGTGGTCAGTGGTGCTGAACTATTTGGACTTAGATTTCGTGTATTAGAGACACAGAGTTTTCCTGGCAACACTTGAAAAACATATTAAGACTTTGCCGCTTCTCTGTTCACGTGTTCACCAGTAGGACACACTGTAGTTCTGTGGCCTAAGAAGGGTAACTGTGTACACGGTATTTCTCATAATAATCCCCCCTTTGCTCACTTCTTGCTGTTTTACTGCCAGCCTAACTTGCCGGGGATTCTCTGCTAGCTTTCTTTTTTTTTTTTTAATTTTATTTTATATTGGAACATAGTTGATTAACAATGTTGTGTTAGTTTCAGGTGTACAGCAAAGTGATTCAGTTATACATAGACATGTATTTATTCTTTTTCAAATTCTTTTTCCCATTTAGGTTATTAAAGAATATTGAGCAGCATTCCCTGTGCTATAGAGTAGGTCCTTGTTGGTTATCTGTTTTTTTTTGTTGTTTGTTTGTTTTTTGTTTTGTTTTTTATTCAAACAGAAAGTCACAAAAATTATAAACATCCTCATCAGTTCACTCAGTCCCATGTAATTAATTATTTTTTCATCTTGATTTTTGTTAGCACTTTTATGAGTTCATCAGTTTTCCATCAGAGTTCTGAAAATGCTTATTCATTCAGTTTAGCAGTATAGTCAGTTACCAGAAACCTGTACTTGTCAGAGTCTTTTCCATGAATCCCTTGAAGATGAAACCCTTTTATAGGAACATATTTGCAAAAGCATCAGAGTATACCCAGAACTGTCTGTAAATGACAAAAGACTTAAAAATGACCATGGTTAAATATTTGATGAAAGTTCATAATAATGCAATTGACAAGGAAATTTAGTTATTTCTGCGATATACATTTTAAAGTAATAACTAAAATTATGACTTATAACATTATACCAGAACATATAAGATTTTTAGAAATTTCATGTAATGTCTGAAACATTTATATTAACATATTTCCATACAAATAACCCAAAGAAAGTTTAGTATTAGTTGTTTTGTTTGTTTGTTTGTTTTTTTATACTGCAGGTTCTTATTAGTCATCAATTTTATACACATCAGTGTATACATGTCAATCCCAATCACCCAATTCAGCACACCACCATCCCCACTCCACTGGGGTTTTCCCTGCTTGGTGTCCATACATCTGTTCACTACATCTGTGTCTCAACTTCTGCCCTGCAAACTGACTTTTCAGATTTTTCATCATTAGTGTATAGGAATGCAAGAGATTTCTGTGCGTTAATTTTGTATCCTGCAACTTTACCAAATTAATTGATTAGCTCTAGTAGTTTTCTGGTGGCATTTTTAGGATTCTCTATGTATAGTATCATGTCATCTGCAAACAGTGACAGTTTTACTTCTTCTTTTCCAATTTGTATTCATCAAATTTTTTTTTCTTCTCTGATTGCTGTGGCTAGGACTTCCAAAACTATGTTGAATAATAGTGGCTAGAGTGGAAATCCTTGTCTTGTTCCTGATCTTAGGGGAAATGCTTTCAGTCTTTCACCATTGACCATGATGTTTGCTGTGGGTTTGTCATGTATGGCCTTTATTATGGTGAGATCTTTATTATGTTCCCTCTATGCCCAATTTCTGGAGAGTTTTTATCATAAATGTGTTTTGAATTTTCTCAAAAGCTTTTTCTGCATCTACTGAGATGATCATATGGTTTTTATTCTTCAATTTGTTAATATGGTGTATTACATTGATTGCTTTGTGTATATTGAAGAATCCTTGCGTCCCTGGGATAAATCCCATTTGATTGTGGTGTATGATCCTTTTAATGTGTTGTTGGATTCTGTTTGCTAGTATTGTGTTGAGGAATTTTGCATCTATGTTCATTAGTGATATTGGTCTGTAATTTTATCTTTTTGTAGTGTCTTTGTCTGGTTTTGGTATCAGGCTGATGGTGGCCTCATTGAATGAGTTTGAGAGTGTTCCTTCCTCTGCAATTTTTTGGAGGAGTTTGAGAAGGATGGGTGTTAGCTCTTCTCTAAATGTTTGATTGAATTCACCTGTGAAACAATCTGGTCCTGGACTTTTGTTTGTTGGAAGATTTTTAATCCCAGTTTCAATTTCATTACGTGTGATTTGTCTGTTCATATTTTCTGTTTCTTCCTGGTTCTGTCTTGGAAGGTTATACCTTTCTAAGAATTTGTCCATTTCTTCCAGGTTGTCCATTTTATTGGCATAGAGTTTGTTGTAGTAGTCTCTTAGGATGCTTTGTATTTCTGCAGTGTCTATTGTAACTTCTCCTTTTTCATTTCTAATTTTATTGATTTGAGTCCTTTCCTTCTTTTTCTTGATGAGTCTGGCTAATGGTTTATCAACTTTGTTGATCTTCTCAAAGAACCAGCTTTTAGTTTTATTGATCTTTGCTATTGTTTTCTTTGTTTGTATTTCATTTATTTCTGCTCTGATCTTTATGATTTCTTTCCTTCTGCTAGCTTTGGGTTTTGCTTGTTCTTCTTTCTCTAGTTCCTTTAGGTGTAAAGTTAGATTGTTTACTTGAGATTTGTCTTCTTTCTTGAGGTAGGCTTGTATAGCTATAAACTTCCCTCTTAGAACTCTTTTGCTGCATCCCATAGGTTTTGGATCATTGTGTTTTCATTGTCATTTGTCTCTAGGTATTTTTTGATTTCCTCTTTGATTTCTTCAGTGATCTCTTGGTTATTTAGTAATGTATTTTTTAGGGTTTGTGTTTTTTACGTTTTTTTCCCCTGTAATGCATTTCTAATCTCATAGCATTGTGGTCAGAAAAGATGCTTGATATGATTTCAATTTTCTTAAATTTACTGAGGCTTGATTTGTGACCCAAGATGCGATCTATCCTGGAGAATGTTCTGTGTGCACTTGAGAAGAAAGTGTAATATGCTGTTTTTGGATGGAATGTCCTATAAATATGAATTAAATCTATCTGATCTACTGTGTCATTTAAAGCTTCTGTTTCCTTATTTATTTTCATTTTGGATGATCTGTCCATTGGTGTAAGTGAGGTGTTAAAGTCTCCTACTATTATTGCGTTACTGTTAATTTCCTCTTTTATAGCTGTTAGCAGTTGCCTTATGTATTGAGGTGCTCCTCTGTTGGGTGCATATATATTTATAATTGTTATATCTTCTTCTTGGATTGATCCCTTGATCATTATGTAGTGTCCTTCCTTGTCTCTTGTAACATTCTTTATTTTAAAGTCTATTTTATCTGCTATGAGTATAGCTACTCCAGCTTTCTTTTGATTTCCATTTTCTCTGCCAGCTTTCTGCCCCTCTGACTTCCAGTGCCAGGTGCTGTGTGTGCACAGGGCTCTGCTCCTCCTGCGTGGGAGGCCAAGGTGCTTCTCTGCTAAGGCTACCTGAAGAGGTCCAGGGACATTCAGATCAAGAAGCAAGCCAGCCAGTGTCCTCCATGCAGCACAGCTGAGCACTCTGGTTAGAGCATGGGTCTGTGTGATCTCACTTAAGAGTTAAAAATCCAGTGAAAAGAGGTATTGGTACTCCTTCCTCTTCCTTCTCACCAAATAGATGTATTAGTAGGACAGGAAACATGCTAGTGGAAAATTACCACTTTGGGTGACATCAAGAGTGTTTTCCCTTAGATCAGCTTGGTGCTTTGTGACCACCTAGAGGGTTGGGATAGGGTGGGTAGGAGGGAGGGAGATGCAAGGGGGAAGAGATATGGGGACATATGTATATGTATAACTGATTCACCTTGTTATAAAGCAGAAACGAACACACCATTGTAAAGCAATTATACTCTAATAAAGATGTTAAAAAAAAAGTGTTTTTCCTTAGTTTGTGAAATCCATGTTTCCAGAAATAAGGCTTGTTTTTTGGTCAGTAATGCTTAGAAATAGCTGAATGAATCAAACCTGCATTGTTTCTTCTTTATTTAAAAGCTTACCTTGGCAGTGACCAGTTTGAGTATGATCACAATGGTGCAAAGGAAAATAAACCCCTGTTTTACCTTGAAAGAGCTCCAACATATAGGTCCTACCATATTATGTGGTTCCCATTGCTTAGAGACATCAAAAATTAATGATTCATTTGTGGATTGTTTCCTAGTTGATAGGAAACTATCTTGGAGGCATTTTTAAAAATAATATATTCAGGGGAAAAATTTGGCTGTTGTATGCTATCTACTAATAAGAAAAGGATGATAGATTAAACAAGAGTTACTTTCCCAGGGTAACCATTAAATATGTATGTAGGACACAACAAATAAGCACAATAAGAATGAGTTTTGACAAGTTAACAGCACAATTTATCTTTAAAGCGCTGTATAAAAACAAGCTAATTAATCCTCTCACCCTCTGTATGATAAAGTGAAAAAAATTGTTACCCTTCCTTTTTTGTTGTTCATCAACCTAGTTTTATTTGAATAATTTTTAGTTTGAATGTGTTTTTGATCCTACTTGATGTCTTCCTCAGTGATAGATTTATTGCTGCCCTCCTGGGAGACCCATCTGATGATGTGACACTCCCAAAGAAAAGATTAAGTCAAACAAAACTGGCTAGCCACTGCTTGAGAGCTCATTTATAACTTTCTGAAGTTGTAAATGAATTGGAGCTTCACAGAGGCCCCTGGCTCCAGACAAGTAGACAAATTCCTACCATACATTTCTCCCTGGGGGGAAAGGTAAAAGTTAGATTTTACCTACAAGTGACTGCCATGATTGCACGAAACCATCGAGCATCATCCTGCTGACAGCCTGCCTTATATTTACAGAAACTGACTTTATGGCCAGTTTCTCAACTTACCAACTTTGTCAACCTTTTTCTCCCAGTTTTATTGAGATATAACTGACATATAACATTGTATTAGTTTAAGATATGCAACATGATGGTTTGATATATGTGTATATTATAAATGAGTAAGGGTTAGTTAACATCCATTACCTCACATTTCTTCTTGTGATGAGAACTTTCAAGATTTACTCTCTTAACAGCTTTCAAATGTGCAGTGTTGTTAACAGTAGTCACCATGCTGTACATTACATCTCCAGGACTCTTTTATAACTGGAGGTTTGTACCTTTTGACTACCTTCATTCATATCTACCCCCATTCCAACCCCTGGCCTTTGGCAACCATGGTAACCACCAATCTCTTCTCTGTTGCTATTATTCATTTTTTTTTTTTTTTAGATTCAATATGTAGCTGAGATCGTATAGTGTTTGTCTTTATCTGTCTGACTTATTTCACTTAGTATAATGACCTCAAGGTCCATCCATGTTGTTGCAAATAGCAGAATTTCCTTCTTTGTAACGGCTGCATAATATTCCTGTGTGTGTGTGTGTGTGTGTGTGTGTGTGTGTGTGTGTCACATTTTCTTTATCCATTCATCTGTCAGTGGACACTTTGTTCACATCTTGGCTACTGTAAATAATGCTGCAATGAACATTGGAGGGCAGAAGTGGCATTGTTGGATCATATATATGGTGGTCCTATTTTAAATTTTTTTCATTTTTGGTAACTTTTCATTTTGATATAATTTTAAATATACCTGGAAAAGTTGCAATGATATTATAAAGAATTCCTCTAGATTCTCTACTTCGATTGTGCCAATTGTTTCGATTTTACCCCATTTGCTTTATCATATTCTCCTTTCTCTCTCTCTCTCTCTCTTTTTTTTTTCTGAATGTGAAAAATGGAAAAATATAACGTGATTTTCTCAGAATTCTGAGTATATAAGTGCTCAATATTTAAAAGATTGGTATATACTTAAAATAATATTATTGGGTTTTTTCTTCCTTTATTTTTTAAAATTAATTTTTATTGGAATATATTTGATTTACAATGTTGTGTTAGTTTCTGCTGTACAGCAAAGTGAATCAATTATACATATACATACATCCACTCTTTTTTAGAGTCTGTTCCCATGTGGGTCATTACAGAATATTGAGTAGAGTTCCCTGTGCTATACAGTAGGTTCTTATTAGTTATCTATTTTATATATAGTAGTGTGTATATATCAATGAAATCACTATCTCAAAGAGATATCTGCACTCCCATGTTCATTGCAGCATTATTTACAAGAGCCAAGACATGTGAACAAGCAAAGTGTCCACTGACAGATGAATGGATAAAGAAAATGTGATACACATTTGTGTATATGTCAATCCTAATCTCCCAATTTATCCCTCCCCCCTTTTCCCCTTGGTAACCATAATATTGGTTTGTTTGAAAGACAAGACAGTAACAGCAGTAATATTTAATAGAGCCAAATAACTCAAGAATAAAAAACATATTTTACATTTGAAGTAAATCTCTTACATTTAGAGCTAGCTCTGCCACACAGTAGGTATTCAAGTATTCAGTGAATAAATGATTATAAATTATTTAAAAGCATAAGTATTCCAAAACTGTTTATATTTCTTCTTCTTAATATACTTTATTTCTGCAACAAGGAGATGGATGGGAGTAACCTTTATTCTGTATTTTAGAACATGAGTGTTTAACCTTTCAAACTTGCTTAATAATACAGACCACAGGCAAGAAGTTATCTTTACATTAGTGAATTAAAACATTGTGTTTTTATTAACTTCTGCTTAAGCTTAATACTGCAAAAAGTCATCACATTCACAACTGTGTTAAGTCTTTCTTTTCTTTTTCTTTATTTTTGGCCGCACTGCACAGCACTTGGGATCTTAGTTCCCCCACCAGGGATAAAACCTATGTCCCCTGCAGTGGAAGCACAGAGTTCTAACCACTGGACCACCAGGGAATTCCCACCTGTGGTAAGTCTTAAGTTAATTTCTGCCAGTTTGGATTTGGAATCAGGGAATGCACTTATCTTTAAGAAAGAGGAATATCATGACATAAAAAGTTTAAAATCTTAAAAGAAATCTGAAAGTATCTGAATCAGAAGAATTCCTTTGTCATTATTTCATCATTTTTGGTAAGAAAATGGGATGGGGTTACTTGTGTCAATGTCTTTTTTGAGAGGAATCTGTTATCAGTTGGATTGTAGAAATACTTTTTTGGGTCAAGGCACCTGTTTGGCATTCCACTTTCCTTCCAAGTAGAGCACAATTAATTTTTATTAACAAAATTTTATTGTCAACATAATTTACCTATATTGTCCTAAGAAATTAAAGTATCATTAGATGAATATTCTAATTATGTCTATATGGTCAGATTCTAGAAGGCGCTGTGTTATTTGTGGTGGAGACACCTGTGGTGATTATTTTTATGTGTCAACTTGACTGGGCCATGGGGTGCCCAGACATTTGGCCAAACACTATTCTGAGTGTGTTTATGAGGATGCTTCTGGAGAGACTAACATCTGAACTGTAGACTGAGTAAAGCAGATTGACTTCCCTAATGTTGGGGGACCTCGTCCAATCGAAGACCTGCATAGAACAAAAAAGCTGAATAAGAGGGAAATTTACTTCCTGATTATCCAGCTGGGACACTGGTCTTCTCCTGCCCTTAAGTGGAATTTACACCATCAGGTCTTCTGGTTCTCAGGCCTTCAAACTTAGACTGGAAATACACCATTTGTTCTTTTGGGTCTCCAGCCTTGCTGACTGCAGAACTTGGGACTTGTCAGCCTCCATAATTGTGTGAGCCAATTCCTATCATAAACCTCTCTCTCACTTTCTGGTATCTAGAACCAATAGCCTATTGATTTGTTTTCTCTGCAGAACCCAGACTAGCAAAACATCCTTTAGGGTACCTGCCCATTTCACAGTCACTCCTCTTCCTTGGTATCTGCCTTCCAACCTGCATTGATCAGTTTTATAGCCATTTTATCCTATTTGACTCTGTCTTCCAGCCACAGTTGAGTAGTCCAGAGGTGGACATCTGGCTTCAAGTGGACATTTCAGATTATTTATCTCAAGAATTTGAAATTGGGCCTGAGAAAGAGGGAGAAAGCATAGTTTCCTACTTGGCCAGCAAGTAACATTTAGACTTGGGAGCTGTGGGTGACTGTTTTGTCATGTGGGTGAGAAGCAGAGAAAGCTAGTCTGAAAAGAGAATAGAAATTGTCACTGGTGGAAAACAAAGAAGGGGCTCCTGACCCACTTCTCATTCCTGTTTCCATCACTTCCTCAAGCCTGGATGCTTCTTGCCTTTGGTTTCTTGTAATACCCCTGTTTCATACCCCTTCCTCTCCACCATGTATTTTATTTTTTACTTATGTTGGCTGACGTTGGTGTCTGTACTTGCATCAGTAGCCTAACTAATACATTGGCCAGGCTCATTTTTACTATTTCTATTTGTTTGTTAACTAGAGCCAATGAGAAAATCAAAGAAAAGGTAGGGTGGAAAACTGTTATGGTGTAGCTCACTGAGGAGCAGCCACAAAACAGTCAGTTCTAGTTGGAAGTCAACATTTTCATGAAGTATCCTAAAGTGAAGCATCAATTTCTGTATTAAAATACTGCGCAAGCCAGTAGTATAAGTATAATTTAACTTATTTTTGAAATGTTGATTTTATACTGTCAGAAGAGACTACACTTGTACTGCAAGAATGAGTTTTTTCTGCAAATTATTTGGTATTGTGAATTCAGGGTTAAGGTTTTGTTTCTTCTTTGTTAGAGTGGTGATCATTAATTGTGAACATGTATATGAAATCTTTCTAAGGTATTATGAGAACATTGCAAAATTCATTGTGAGAAGTACCTGCAGTACTCGCCTTGGGGTTAAATAAGATACGTGCTCCGTACCTGGCACATAGTAAGGTCTCCGTAAATGTTAACTATTATTTTCAGATTTAGAAGAAAACAGTTTTAAGTGTTCATTTATTTATCTGTCTTTTCAGTCCCACGTGATTCTTCCCACACACAATTTAGGCAGTATTTTTCTTTGCTCCGCACCTATCTGCATGGAAAAGTACCATAATGGACGTGAAGTAAAACACGGGGGCTTCTTGTCAACATCTAAACCAAGGCATTCCTGCTGCAGAATCTCCAGAGAGGGCTGTTGAAAGTGAAGATGTAACATAATTCTGTTTAATAGCAAAATGAGAGGAGGATTTTGCTGTACAGCTCCAACAACGACCTAGAACAGCAGGGCCCTCAAGTGCTGTACTTAGTCCTTGTCAGCTCCTCCTTCTGCCCATTCATTATCGATGGTTATGATGAAGCTGCCAAAGAGAGGAAGGAAGGGAAAAGGCGGGTAGAATTCTTATTAAGGTATTCCTATTTCTGCCAAATCACTACTTGGTAATGTAGAGCAACACATTTATCTGGAGACCTTTTTTAAAAATGTGAACATTGCCTTATAATGACTACTAAATAAAACCCCTAGGTTCCAGATTAATTTTTAATGAGCAGCAGTTGTGTTCTGCATGTAATAATATTCAAATTAATACATAATTAAAGTACAGTTGTACAGAATAGTTCACTTGAGAATTGAGTAGCAGAGAACAAAATTGAACATCTCCAAAGGCGGCCCACAGCTCTGTCTCCAGATTTTTCAGGCACGAAGAGAAATCAGTGTTTCCTTGAGGCAAATTCACACTTCCCAGAGGCATTAGAGATTGTTGAGAACTTTGACCAGGGCTAAAACCTTCCATGTTAGTTCATAGGAGGTGGTACTGGACACTAATTAGGACAAAATTGGCATATGTCACAGCCTTGCCCAGAGCTCTGTCAGCTTCACAATGACTTTTCTTCTATAATTTCACTGGCTAATGATTTTCACCTTTCTTAAGGCAGGTTGTTGGGTCAAACCTTGTCACTTGGAAAAAGTAAGTAAGCAGTGCTGCCAATCAACGTAGCTTTAAATATAACTTGAACTTATTATATCGAAGATATGATAATGGAAAAATGGACATCTCCAAAATGACAGGGAAATACACTGGGAGTCCAATTACTTGCCCTGCAGTTCTACTGCAGTTGGTTTAATGAAAGTCCAAGTGGTTGTTTTGGAGAGGGCATTTCTCTGTGGGGAGAGAGCAGCTATGGATTTCACCTGGAAAGTGCCTTAGTGAATAGCTGTTGCTTTTTTTAAACTCAGCATCAATCTCTCCTTCCTCTTCCATATGCTCCCCAGTTTCCTTGGGGGTACCACATCTCCCACAATCTCAGTTCTTGTACTTCAGATGAGGTTGACCTCATCCTTGGCTCCAAGAGTGGGCTTGTGACTCAGAGGGTCACATCCACCTGGCCACTGTGATTGGTTTAGGAATGAGCAGGTGACTCAAATTGGAACAGAGGCACTAAAACTTGGTTCTAGAATTTTAGGAAACTGCTGGGAGAGAAGCCTTCTCTTTTTTTTTTCGTGGACTTGGAACTGAGAAGAGGTAGACCTGGAACTGGGAACTGTGCTAAGGCACAGGCCTTCCAGAGAAAGAAGCCAACATACAGGAAAACAGTTGCTGAAAAGGGATGGGCAGCTTTCTATAGCATTGTTCAAATACATAGACTCAGCTGTGCCTGGAATTGCTCTACACCGGACTTTTCACTTACATGAACTGATAAATTCCCTTTTTTGCTTACTCTTGTTTGAGTTTGATTTTCTGCTATTGCAACTCAGAAAGTATTGACGAATATGAGACTCTTAGAAGTCTGTGCCTTTTCTCTAGTGTTATCTTAATAGAATGCAGGACACCTCCCCCTGCCAAGTTTGTGTGGGTGTTGCTGGTATTTGGGTGTTGCAACACTTAATTTGATCTTTGGAATCTCCCTAGGCTCCTACCTTGAAGGGTAACCCATAAGGCCCAGGAAAGTGAGGAGGAGAGGGAACTAGGAGGAGGAAAAGCTGGAGAAGTGAATGATCCAGCTGTCCCACTTTTCTACAGAGCCCACTTAGAGAAGATTCCTCCAGGGCAAAGCCTCTCAAACTTTAAGGGGGTATATAAATTACCTGAGGATCTTGTTAAAAAGGCAGACTATGATTCACTAATTCTAGGGTGAGGTACGTGATTCTTCATTTCTAACAAGCTTCTAGGATGCTACTGGTCCAAGGACCATACTCTGAGTTGCAAGGCCCTGGCATGGTCTCTGTCTTCACACTTAATCTCTGCATCAATCTAGAGTCTAGACTGAGTCCCCAGACTGATGGTGGAATTCTTCAGGGAGTTCTACATGAGAGATTTTCTTATGCTCTTTTACACTCTTCTTGGCAAAGCTGTTGAGCTAGACAGGGTTTTGCCTAGGGTTCATGGGTTATGCGATGGATGAAATGTCTAGAAATACTTCCAGTTTCTTGATGACAAATCACTTATTTTGTTCTGAAATAATTTACGTAACTTATTTATCTAGCTCTAAAATAAAAACTCCTACTTGGATTTTTGCTGTTAAAGTTTTCCCAGAAGACAGAACACTTATTACAGATGGTCAAAAGCTAGTTTTGCCCTCACCAAATTGAGACATACAGTATCTTTGCCTCACCCCCAGGGCTCCATATAGATTTTCCAAACCAACCACTAACTGGTCCTGGAGGAACCCAAAACCAATATTACAGTTTTAGAGAAATAGGTCAAATGTCCCTTTATATAATAAACACATCAATTCTGAGCCCACAAGTTGTTTTTACCTTTCTCCCTAAAATGACAGGATAAGTAAGATGATAGGAAGAATTCCATGTCAGTACTGAAAGGGAGGAAAGAGTGGAATGGAGGATTTGAATACTTTCTGGGACATATAAAGCAGATGAAAGAGAAATAAGGTAAAGGATCCTTCCCTGCCACACAAAGGAGGAGCCACTGCAGAAGTGACCAGATGATTCTAGTCTCAAGCTCAGAAGTGACTATGGGAGTTGGGCCAGTTTGTTGTGGGCATAGGGCTGCAAGCAAGAACGTAGGCTGTTTTGTCCATCTACGGAGATATTTTCATAGAAAATTGGTAGCAAATACTACGTTAAATTAGAAGTCTAGTGCTAGTGAAGTCTTTACAAAGTATGAGAGATGTTGGTATATATTTTAATGTAACTGGGATTAGGAAAAAATCTGAAGAACGATTGGAGAGGGAGGGAAGGACAGTGAGGTAGACAATTAGGTAAACGTGGAGTGATGAAGTGGGTTGTGCGTGTCTGTGTGGTGTGTGTGTATTTAAAATCGGTGACAATTTCTCAGAAAGAAGGTTAAAAGGAGACAATGCCATAAAAATTAGACTTCGGGAATCTGCCTCTTCTTAGAGTTATTAGAACAAGATATAAGCTCGATTAGTACTCCTACTGGGCCTTTTGCTTAACTTCCAGCAAGGGATTTTATTTACCTGAAATATGATTCCAATATGATGATCGTAAGAAGACATTTCACTTACGAAAAAGGGCTCATCAAAAACTCATTAAAATACCTTTTAAGCTCTCCTTTAAGGTCATTTTTAGTATTCATTGCACTGTTAATTAGAAAACTGTAGTTTCCTTTATTCTTACTAGAAACCCTCTCCAGTAGCATCTTTGACTCCGGTATTTTGCTGACTGCCTTGTTTCCCTGAGTTTAACTCTAACAGAATAAATGGCTCTATTTTTGCTTTGCTATATTTTCTTTAGCTATTAATTTTGCAGCCTTGATCACTGATAAATCCAAAGCTTTCATTTATTAATTTTTTGAGATGCTCTTCACATTCTCCACAGAGTCAGAGAAGATGCCAATTAAATTTGTTGCTGCAGAAGTGAGATCACAGAAAATAAATTTATATGTTCACAGTACTAACTTCCATCATGTTGAAACCCAGTTTCTTACAATTACTAAATGTCTTACATGTAAATTCAATATATACTTATTGTCGCATCTTTGCAGACATTCAGCAAATATCATTCAGTTATGGTCTCCAAGAAAACACATAGAGGAAAAATATAGACTTTATGTTGCGTGTGTGAGAGAGATTTCCTGAAGAAGACACAGGAAACCTAGTTTCTAGTCCCAATTATGGGCCTTGTTTCCACAGCAAGTCAGCAACAAACACTAAGACAGGTTTTACAAAACCTGGCCATGCCTCAAAATTACCTGGGAGTTCTTTAAAAATACAACTTCCTGGACCCAGCTCAGAATCTACTGAATTAGCCTCTCTAGTGTTGGGGCCCAGGTATCTCTATGTGGGTAAATCTCCCCAGGGATTCTGATACTGTTATTCCTCTGAACATTGTTTGACAATCAGGATCTTATCCTGGGAGTATACAGAAATACTAAAGTATTATTTAATCTAGGCAAAGGTGCTGGTCTATCCAGGACCAATCCCTTGAGTCTGAGGTGGATCTCACCTGCGGATGAAAGATGTGCATTCTGTAGGCAGAGGCTGAGGATTCTATCTGGGAAAGTGATTAAATTAATTTTTAATTAGAATAAAAAGTCCAAAACAGGGTTTCCTCAGCCAGTGGGAGGGGGTGGGGGGTGATCCAGTTAGTGGGGAGGGGGCGCCCATGGCTGGGGGAAAAACAAAGTCCAAAACTGGTAATAGAGAAGCAATGAAGGGTGGGAACGGTGCTGCCATGCTGTATAACCCCAGGAACCATTCACAATGCAGTTGTATTAGCTTTCCATCACTGTGTAACAAATCACCCCAAACTCAGCAGCTTAAAGCAACAAATATGTGTTATATCACAGTTTCTGTGGGTCAGACATATGAGTCTCTCATGTGGTTGAATTCAAGCTGTTGGTTGGGGCTGGAGTCATCCTAAGCCTTGACGGGGAGGATCTGCTTCTAAGCTCATTTATGGTGCCTGTTGGCAGGCTTCAGAATGTCTTCTTCCAAGCTCACTCACATGGTTGCTAGAAGGCCTTGGTTCTGTGCCATTTGGTGTGGCAGCTTGCTTCCTCAGAGTCAGTAATGAAAGAGGGAGAGGAGAGAAGAGAGGAGGGAGGAGAACAGAGG